>NW_010202981.1:0-9986 GCF_000695765.1 Mesitornis unicolor | reverse complement strand
TTCCTGCTTCATCCCCAGCACCGGGGGACCTTCACCAGCAGCGAAGGCATGTTCAGAGCATGGTGTGAGCCACCTCACTTTATTACAGATTCACTCGGCTCCTTTCCTATAAATTGCCTCTTAATTTCTTGATTTTTCCGTCTTTCTTTTACAGCATTTTGCAGTGTTCTTTGTACTTTCAGCTCTCTCCTTTTATTTCCAAAGGAATGAGCACTCGCTGGCAGAATTGCCCTCTTCCTGCAGCAGGGATGACCTATCAGACCTCACTACAGAGGTGTCAGCACAGCAGCAGACAAGGGCTTGGCCCCAGGACTTTCGTGGATGCTCTCCTCCCTCTTTCCAGCAGTTCAGATGCCTTTACCTAGGTGTGGTTTACCCCATTTGCTTAGTTCATCTTCCGTTTTAATATGGCTCTATTTGTACTTTGGCTGGAATTTTATCTGAATGAGTGCAGTGTAGGATCTGTCTGGCAAATGATTTGAAATGTTTTGAGAATCAGCTTGCAGGCTGGAATACGTGACCGCAAGGTACTCTCGCAAGTGTTGTGTTTGACTCAGAGGACAGAATGGGAGTTTCCCTTTGGAGGTCTGCACTCCTCACAGGAGCACAAGAAATGCTCTACAAGGTGAGACCTGTGGGCTGCCTGCCCAGGCCATCTGCCTCTAATGGTGGCAGAAGCAGGTGCTGGAAGGATTTGGGTAGGAGCCTGTCCAGTCTCTGCCATCCGTTGCCCTCACCTCCATCCACCCCAGCTCCTGGGCATCCTTTGGACGAGGAATGTTAGGTGACAGCTAGGTGTGTTCGTGGGAAACACGCAGGCTGTGAGATTCGTTTCCAAATAAACGAAGGGCAGGATGTGTACTCATGGGGAAAAGTTTTCTAACTGCTGTCTAAAATGTAAGAATTTTGTGACCTGCCTTGCCTCCTTTGGGGTATGAGGGGAGAGGAATTACTTCAGATCAGTGGGTGTGTAAACAGCTGTATGATACGTTGCTGCGACAGCTCATGGAGGAATAGACCAACCGCAAGTACTTGTTAAAACAGTATTTACAGATTTTTTTTCCTCCTTCCCAGAATAACTCCTCATTTCTCTGCAGTAGCAGAAAAGGATTTTTTTGTGTTGTTCTTTTTCCATGGATGGCAGGTCTGACTTTTCCCTTGATGTGTTTGCTTGTCACAGAACTGGTATCCAGCTTTCTCTCTTTTTCCAGATTCTGAGATTCAAAGATAACATTTGTCAGTCCAGTGGGATAAAAGTAGCATACCTCTATCACCGTCATCATCACCAATTATAGGAATCGCTAAGGCATCTGTCATCATGGTAGAGAGGTACTACAATGTGCCTGTAAAGCATCTGGTTCCTTCAAGAGAAGGAACTAGTTCTAATTCCCTCTGCTTCAGTTATACATCTTTTGCTTATGGGTACTTGAATTCGTGTAGTTTAATTCAGGATTACACTCCTGGGGCCATTCCACTGTTCAGCACTTAGTAATGTAGAAGATCCACTGCCAGCTTTGAATTGCAGTCTGATAGTTTTAGTATTTGTGCTCAACCTCATCTCCTCGCCGAGAGTGAATTCCAGAGGGGGAGGCTATTGGAAATGCAAGGTCTCTGGCCTAGTGAGTTCAGCTGTGGTTTCCATTGGGTTTTTATGGCCTTGTTGTATGTAGCTACTTCTTCTCTGGTGCAGAGAAATAGGGGGAGCTGTGCAAAGTTTCAGCTGGGTTTCAGGAGTTTGTTGTGTATCCGTTCTTGTCCCCATCTTTCAGAGGCACACATGGTGCTTGCTGCTTGCCTCACTGGATATCGTAAATACGAGGAGTTATAATAAAATTAGGAGCACAGATGTTCCTCTTACAACCAGTGCACCCTGTACACAATAATAATAATGAAATATATCCATTGCTGTTCTCTGCGGTACTAAATTTTCTCCAGTGAGGCATCTTGCTTTAATAATAAAACCACATTTTCTTAAACAAGGGAGTATCAGATTTACATTGGCAGTAAGTCACTATTTTCAAATAGCATCGAGAGAGAAATCCAGGAAAACCGTAAGACTCTCTAGGACGGCTGACTGTGCATGGAGACTGCAGCCAGGTGGAGTGGTCCACCATTAGTCTTCATTTCTTCCCTTCATCGCAGCCATGAATGGAAGAGGACGCTCGGCCGAAAGGCTTGCTCTCTGCTGCCAAAGGGGAGCTGCCTCTGCTGGAAGGCTGGGAAGGTTTTAAAACCAGCTATTGCAAACTGATGAAGTTTTTATTTTCCAGCCGTGGTTGTAGCCAAAGGTTCTGGCCAGGGACCCTTCCCCTGCTAACCTGTAATGGAAAGCAGATTGCTCTGAAAAGGTTATAGCCCAAGCCCTGATGCTGCGTGTGAGCAAAGATAGGTGTGGGTTTACGAGATTGCTGTCAGTGGGCATGACTGCATACATCTTGTTTGCATGTTTTTCCTTCAGGAATATGGAAATAGTATGAGTGTGGTGCTTATAAAGCCGTGTGTAGGTATCTGCTGGCTTTACCCTGACATCCCCTCTCTTGTTATATAAAAGTAGTCCTTTTGGCTCCTTTGGGCGAGATTGCAGAATTGGGCCCCTGCTGCCCTGCACTCCTGATTATCAAGAAGGAGAAAAGTACTTGCGGTGACCAGGGCATGGCAGCAGTAAATGTTATCCTTCCAGGTGGAAAAGGGGTCAGACCATGGTGAAAGAAGAAGAAAGATACAGGAAAAAACTGTAGGGGAGAAATAGAATGAGAAATATAGGGTCGAAAACGTCACCACTAATAATTCTTACCAATTGGACTTTTCCTTAGTAGCATACCATTCATTTACACTGTCTGCATTAAATTTATCATCTCCAGGCTACCTGGAAAATGGAGGTCAAATTTCATTTTGGCCTGCAAGTTGATAAAAATGACCTGCAAAAGGTAGATGACAGGCTGTTATTTTATGCACTGGAAAATTGCAAAGATCAGGTCCTATCTCCTGCGTGTCCTCTTTCCCCTGCATGCCTGACAAGAGCTCCTGTCCGCAGTGTTTCACCAGTGGGTGCCCCAGTTTGTTGGATGGCTGCTCAAGGCTTAAAACAAGAACGATCTGTCTGGACCTGGCAACCTCGGTCAGCGTGGGTTGGCGAGGCACCTTTGTCTATCTGAAATCTCCACGGAGTCACCAACAAGTCATAAAAATACCAAGTGCACTGATGTGACAGTCAAATGAGCTACTTGTTATAGTTCATTTAATCTCCGAATCTGTCTATTAATAGTAATTAATGATTCCTCAGCAGTTGCATTCACTGTGTCTCAACAACTTTCAGGGGGCAGGAAAAATCCTGTGAAAAAGACAGTGTGCCAATGGAGCTTGAGGATAGCAGGAGGGTGTAAAAGTTAAACTCTATACAGGAGGAAAAAATAACTCAAACAAGCATTTTTGTAGCTCTTGGAGTATTTTGGGATCTATACCAAATAGAAACTGTACAGGATTAGTCTGGGATTAAGAATCCTTTAAATTTACGGAGTGCTTAACCTTCACTGTGTCTGCTGTTTGCAATATTGCTCTGCCACTTTTGCAAGGGAGCTGGCAGCAGAGCGGTAGTGCTGCAATGCAGCCTTCTCCACGTTGGGTCTTTTATGATTCAGTGCTACTTTTGGTTTGCTTTGTAAAGATCATTGCAAGGGCTTATCTTGTGTAATTGTTTTACTGCCATCTGCATTACAGTATAATTACCTTTCAAAAATGGTAGATCTCTTTTGCTAATGTTTAAAGGCAAATAATAGGCAACTAAATTGCAAGGTCTTGGGATGTAGCAGCACATAGGCGGTAATAAAATGTATGCTATATTTACAGCGTGTACTTCTGTCTCTCGTTCGTTCTGCTTTTCTTTTCTCTTTATTTTATTTTTTTTTCCTTCCGCCCCCCTAGGAATGGTAGATGGTGATTATGGTTTTCTACTGCTCGTATTTTTTCCCCTTGCCTGTCCTCTTTTTACATAGAGTTAATCATAACTCGTGAGGCTTTTTTCTTTTTTTTTCCGAATTTGTTCTGATCCTTATCTGATGGCTGTCCTAAAGTTCAGGAAGGATGGATATTCTGGTATTTTCCTCAACTATCATGACATACAGAAATATGGCAAATAAGTCTAACACAGATTGAACTAAATAAAAGAAACCGTCTTTTTAAAAAAAAAGATGTAGGTATTCCTTATAAACAATCACTTCTAGCTTTTTAAAGTTTTAAGATGTATAAATACAATTGTAAATCTGTCTGTCTGTTTTCTGCTTGTAGCCTGTAAATGCCCTTAGGTTCATATGATAAACTACTTGTCCGATAATATCTTTAAGTTTTCTCTTCCCTGCAATTATGTATCAGGAATGACAGGAGGTGCCTTTAGTTACATGTGAGTGCCTGGTCCCTGCCTGCTGCTATAAATCCAGTATTATCTGAAAGGTTAAAATATGGAGGTGAGGACATTATAAACGCATCCAGAAAATGCAGATGACAGGAAAAAAAGAAAATACAACGACAGAGGGGAAATACCATAGATAAAATGATAAGGCAGAGAAATAAAGCATGACAAGACCATGATAGTTTGCATAAGTAATGAGAATTGAATTTGTGGTTTTTAAATTGCTGTTTAAATTCCTATTTGCATGTTTATCTCATTTGCTTAAGTAAAACTGGCCTATCTGCATTTTAAAAGTCCATGTATAGCTCTGATTTTGTTAAGTGGAGGAGTTCGATCCGGTGTGACAGATGCATGCGTATGATCCTGTTCTAAATGCAGCAGTGTGCACGGGTCAGTGGCAGCTGTTTAAGATGAGCTCCAGGAAGGACTGGTCCCTGCTTTCCCCAAAGTCAATGGGGAAACGTGTCATCTTCGTTAAGAGCAGCACTGAGTCCTGAGTGACTTGTAGAGGACCTCAGGAATAAAGCCACATGGCCTGGAGCCTTCTGGGAGCTTTGTAATCCTCTGATGTTCACAAACTGGTAGGAAAACCCCTTCTGCAGTGCTCTGAGCACCTTTTGTCAGGGTTTGGTGGCTTCCCAAGTCAAAGGTGCTTAAAGGACTCAGTGCTGTTTTTGTGTTTCATGCTGCTGATCCTTCCTGGTTATCTGTGATTAATTGCACTGGCCACTGGGTACCCCTGATTCCTCAGATAAATGCAAGTACAAGACCATAATTTTGGTACTTAAAAAATTGCCCTTTTAATGATCCAGTATTGCACTGCTTCACCTCTGCAATTCATACGTGTGTGAATTTGGCTGCCTTTGCGCGTGTTTCCTGTACGCTTGTGGCTGCAACGAAATCTGTGTGCTTGGGTGATGGCACCTTCCACATGTGTCCAGGCCATCTCCTGCTCTCCTAACACCCTGGCTGGTGAACAAACCATGGAAGGTGACCCGGACACGATGGAGTTGAGCATCATCCCAAAAGACACTGAACCCCTCAGATGATCCTGATCACCTGGTGGTCAGCAGCAGCACTTTCAGGAGATGGAGAAACTCTCCGGTGAGCAAGAGACTACGAATGTGCTTCTGGATAGGTTCTCCAGTGTGTAGAGACCCAAAGCAGGCATGGGCAGCCCTTTCCTCCCTTCTAGAGCAGCACTGGGAAATGTCTCCTGCGGGACTTGGGGGCTGCAGTCGCTCATGGGGAGTTGGAGCCATTGCAGGCCTGAGTTGTGTGCCTGCTCCTTATATGCATTCTTACGGCATCTCTGAAACAGATGCAAATTGAATTTCAAACAAAAGATATCACTGTGTCTGCTACAGTGGCGAATGACCTAGCCTTTGAAAAGTGACACTGCTGTACACATCTGCAGGTGTACACCCTGCACTGATAGGCTTTGGGTGCAATGTAGAATTCCTAGCAGAAAAATAATCAGAAGAGCTGCTCTTAAAACATAAAAATCTTCTTTTTCTCTTTCACAAAATGCATATATGCGTTTTTTGTCTATGTATTTTTGGTTTTAGAATCAAATGAAACATAGTTGCTTTTTTCACATATGCAACCTCTTTAATTAATCTATATATCTCTCCTGAATTTCTGTTTTCTAATGCACTGCTACTATGGAAAAAATCATATGTCTAATTTACATGTCCAAATTAGTTTCAACTTAGTTGTATTGAATGATAATAGATTTCTTTTTCATATAATTAATGTTGTCTGCAAACGTAACATGGATTAAATTTATCATTGTAAAGATCTTAAGAATTTAATATTTTTGCGGAGGCATAAATACAGTGTAGCTATAATTATTTCATTATGTATGTATAAAAATAGGATACAGGGAAAAGTGCATGCTTTCCTTCACTGATTACTCTTAATGTCTCCCAAATTTCCTGATTTACAATATTCTCCAAGGATGTAGATTTTTCTAATTGAAGTACAGTAATTTGCATATTTTTAGACCTTGTGACACAGTTAATTGATATGTCATTACTTATACGGCACTGAATATATTTTACACGTTCACTGCAGAGCGGGCTTAACTCGAGATGGAGCGGCACTTTGCAAAGAACTCGAAACTGTTGCACTCGGTTTAATCTTTTCCTTTCCTTCCTCAGCCTTTCTTTATAAAGGCTAAGCAAAAATGGATGATGTAGTAATTGGTGTAGTTCCTGTTCAAATGTACTCGTTAAAATAATGTTACTGTGTAAATGACAGGCTGAGAAAAGTAAGAGCAAGTAAACAAAGGAAGGAAGAATAATGGGAGAGACAAGGACAAAGAAGATAAGGTTAAGGCTGGGGGGGAGCTAAATGTCAATAGTATCAGTGCTGGGTGTTTGAAAACCAAATTGCTCTGTTTTCGTTTTCGCTATTCAGTATAAACTTGTTAAATGTTCACTGTGTCTAGGAATATTTTAAATGGGTCTTTTAAATTTAGGAGCACTATATTTATCACGGATACTAGCACTGTGCCTAATACTGCTCTAGTATTCAATAAGGGGCAGAGTTTCTCTAGTGGCGACATATTTATTTCTCCTGGTGGATATCCCCGCAGAACTGAACACTTCTGATCTTTATCTGCTAACCAGGAAGGTGGGTCAGTCTTGTAAAAAGGACTGAAGGGATTATAAGTTTATTTTTCTGGGATTCTGATGAGAGGTATGGCTCATTGGCAGTGGCATCCTCATCTCTGGTGGGTCTGTTATTAATATTGACTGTCACATACTCAGCGGTAAGGGTGAACGGGGGCCCTTATTGCAGGGTAGGAAGATAGGGGTCTGCTCCTTGCCCTGTGAAGCAGAGGGGCTGCATTACAGCAGGTGAACACCAGTGGAGACGTGGACGAACTGGGTTGTGGTGGATCGGGACACAGGTGGGAATGAGGAGCGATGCTGATGTTGCTCTAGATCACCTCCTGAGCATGAGGGTTACCTACTGAGCCTTTGGGCAGCGTCTGGAGGTGCAGCAAAGAGCAACATGGTGCAAGTTCACGCAGTGGATGTGGCGCGTTCCTGCGTGCCTGCCTGTCCCTCAGCTCCGTTGCTTTTCTTTCTCGCTCCGCAATGGATGTGATGCCCAAAGCGTGTGACTTACGCCCATGTTTGTGCCACTTGGATTTTGCCCTATGGGGCTTGCACTGTGAGTTGCTTATGAGTTCTGTTATTTAAGGAATATCTTACATGCTCTTTTTTTCTTTTCTGTTTTGGGAGGATAAGGTTGGGTGTTAGAGCAGAAGATGTCACTGGAGTGAGAGTTACTAAGGGACGCTATTGTGTTTTCTTAAGAAGTGTGATATCTTGGCAGGAGTTTCTTCTCAGGCAGCAATAAAAAAATAAATATAAAACCACTGAGCACATCTTTTAAAATGCTTGTACACTAGAGGCTTCTCGCTTCAAGATACTTCCTGTTGAATCAAGCTCCGGAGACAAATATGAATTCTGAATCCTGGCTACAAAAGTAGATTTCACTCTTAGATCAAATTGCTGCTTCTCCCCCCCAACAGAAGGGGTGAGGAAAGGGGAAAAATGCCAAAAGCGAGTCCTGTCTCTCCGTCTCAGTTTGGTGTTCCCACTCTCATCTCAGACCAGAACACTCAAGCACCTGCAGAAGATTGAAATGATGGTAGAGCAGCAGCTCAGAGACACATATGGGAGGCTTTGCCCAAATGACCAGTTCATTTGGATCTGATTTTGCTGTAGCCCCAAACCTGCCTGAACTCCCTCCCTACCTAAACAGGAAGCGGACCGTTCTCCTGTAATAGTAAAAAGCCTTTATTCTTGCAGAATGATAGCGTGGCAAGAGGGATTAGGTTTCTGGGATAGCGTTAACTTCGCATGCCTTTAACCCTCCATGAGACAGTTGCTTGTGATAAGCCAACTGTTGAGGCTCTGTGTCATTGGAGAGGGAGAGAGGGGCATCTCCAGGACATACCTGCCACCAGCCTTTGATGCCAGGCTGAGGATGTGACAAATGATGTACACGAGAAAGTCCACAAAAGAATTCAGGAGATCTTGCTGTGCTGCAAGAACAGCTTACTCTGAAGATGCAGTTTCAGGATGATCTGAACATAGAATAGTTAGAAGTGATTGCTTTATTTTGTTAAAGATAAATTTAACAGCAAGAATAAAATAAAACTGTGCAATATTTTCATTTTTTATTTCTGCCTGTTTTAAAATGGTCCCATTTTCTGCTTGAAATTTTTAGTATCGGTCCAGCAAAGAAGTGTAGCATTTATGGATATTAAAATATAATCTGCTCTTTGTGATTAATAATAATTAATAAAACCATTCCTTGGTGATTGTATTAAATGAGGTGATTGATTTTGCACTGGAGAGCATCTTTCCTTACAGGACACTTTTAACTACCATGAGAAAATATGTTTAAAGTGAAAATATGCAGCACTTAAAGAGATATTTTATCAGTTCAAAACAGTGCTAAGTATCGATAAATTTCTGCTATAAACCAGTAATTCTTAAAAGCAATGCAGGGTCTTTGGATGTTTTTACGTCGCCGCGTTTCTCACTTTGCTGGCCGTGCAACTCTCATGTTCTGCTGCCCTTGAGAAAGAACGGCACTTGCGCATCGATTGTGTACATACAGAGTGCTGTAATTTCCTAGAGGAGTACATCAGGTGCTGCTGTGCTACAGCTGAGGAGCACGTGTGCGAGCGGTGCTGATCTCCCGGTCCTGGAGAAGGCTTCTGAAGGTTACAGTGCAAATAGCAACAGCCTGTTGGCTTTCACTCTGTTAATGGGAAGGGAAACCTGTTAACGCTTGTCTTTCCAAGGAAAGAACTGGTATTTTGCTTTTCTGT
The DNA here is from genome assembly GCF_000695765.1 of Mesitornis unicolor. Classification (NCBI taxonomy): domain Eukaryota; kingdom Metazoa; phylum Chordata; class Aves; order Mesitornithiformes; family Mesitornithidae; genus Mesitornis; species Mesitornis unicolor. The sequence goes on along the minus strand of NW_010202981.1, from coordinate 723 downwards.
ATTTTGCCGTAATGGTCACAGGTCTCGTTAATTTATTGCAGTTTCCTGACATTTCCTCCCTTGGAGACCAGAGGGCCTTGTAACCTGCCCAGGGACGGATCCTTTGCGCATCACTGAGGTGCTGCTGCTTTTGGGATAGTCCCTCGTGTCTTTGCAGGTCCACCGTGAAGGGATGTAGAGGCTACCTTCTCCAAGTGAAACTTCAAAGGAATGTGTCTTCAGGGTGAGCTGTGTATAAATTTAGGGTATGTGCATGTAATTGATATCCAAGTAAGGATGGGGCACAGCTCGTGTACAGCTGGAACAAGGATCGGAAAGCATGTGCTGGGAAGCAGTGCTAGCTGGAAATCACGGTGGTGGCTTCTTGGTCTCTCTGGCAAAAGCATGAAGAAATCCAGTGGCTGGAATTTGAAGTTTGACAAATTGAGCTTTGAAATAACACATTTATTGCAAGTGATGAGGGCAGTTAAATGCTGTGTTTGCTATGAGGTGCCAGATGGGACTTGCCATGGCTTGTGCTTTTTTCGATGAAGTTGAACATCCTTTTGGAAGAGGTTACTGTTTCTCTGGCCCCTTGGAGTCACAGTGAGGTACAGGTGTCTGTTTTCCTTCAGCTCTGTGCTCAGGGCACCTCTTACCCTCTTTCCTTTGTGTGCTGTGGACACAACTGGGTTGCCTTCACTACTTTCAGCACATCAGTAAAGCCTTTGACACAGTCTCCCA
>NW_010202980.1:0-10643 GCF_000695765.1 Mesitornis unicolor | reverse complement strand
ATATAAACATATTTATATTTATATATATAATATATCTCTCATAATTTTTTATATTATTGACCTGTTCTGATGTTTCTCATTGGAAGATGAGCAAAATTTCCAGTTTATGAGCTGTTTTTGGAGAGAAAGTGATTTTGTGACACTGATTTGGAATGAAATACAGTTTGAACACTCGAAGTTTCCTACAGAATATAAACTCTACTTTCCAGCCAGGTCTGGGAATGAGGGATAAATTTCCTCCTGCTCCAGGTTTTCTCACCTGTTGAAAGAAAACTGATATATGTTGCAATACACACTTGAGCCTTTTGTATTTTTGCATTTCTTTCAAGATACCAGAGTGAGATGTTTCTTATAAAAAAGTGATAAAAATACAAAACTAAACAGAAATTTCGGACCACCCTTGCTATTTAGCAGTGCCCTGCACCGAGCTTTGCATATCCCACAGTGCTGCTCTGCATTTCGACACGTATCAACATAGCATCCATCTGCCCAAAACCTGAGCGTTGTAGGAGCTTTCCTGCTACATTAACAGCTTTTGCTGCTTGGTGTTGGATGAACGGGGCAGGTCATATCTCTCCATTTCTTTTTAGACCTCTCAAAGTCAGGAAGGTTGCCTCTATTTAGTATTACATATTATCTCTTGCAAACACGACTTAGAAGCCTGTTTAAAAAACACATGGGCTTTCCAGTACAGCAGCGATACGCTGACCCACGTCAAATGCCTCTTTTATGAATCATGAACTAGATGCCGTCTCACTTATGAGTACGTGTAAACTGGGAGTTATGACTAAAACCAGCGTTTGACCTCCTCGCATTCCCCCTCGGATGCATCCTGGCATGCCTCATTGAAGATGCCCGTGTGCTGCGCTTTGCCTTGTCACTGGGAGATGTGGCATACAGATGGAATGATCATATTGGCCTCTAAAGGAAAATATTTAACCCAGAGATGTCAATGGAATATAGAAATGATGGTTAAAATCCCAGAAGCCTGCCTTGTTTTTGTCTTTTTCCTTTCATCTAGCACTTTGGGTCATGCCATCACTTATACGCTTCAGCCCAAACAGGCAATTGCTGAGTTAAGAACCTGGAGTTCAAAGTGAACCATAAACCTTAGTCTATAAGATAAATCATACAAATTACTTTACAGAAATAAATAGAACATTTGGGAGAGAGGTTATCTTCTTGCCTTCAGTTTACATCTCTAATGACTGTAAGTTCACAAATGCATTCTGTCAAGAATATAAACATTGCTTTTATTATAGCAAAGACAGATATTTATTACCAACTTTTACAGTACGGCCAGCCGGCTTAGAGGAAAACCCTGGAATCCTGGCAAGGATGTAGAAACTTTGAAATTATTATGATGAAATCTGTGGCACCTTTTTAAGCACAATGAACGCTACTCAGAAAAAACTCCCCCCTTGGGTTAAACTGTAGAAATTGAGTTTTTAAACCAGGGGACAGGGCTGAGCTCTGCTAAATTTTTCTTGTGTGAATGAGAAGTAGGTGTTTCCACACAAACACACCTAGGTGGGATTTTTCTAAACCTTTCCTGCAGTTCTCAACGATTTTATCATTGTAACTTTGCGCAGGGCTGTGTTTCGGGGCACAATCCTTCTCCTGCCCTCGCTACCAGAGCAGCTTCTTTCAGACCAGGTTGTCACTCAATCCCTTTTTTCTATGGCACAGGATAATAAGGAAAAAATAAATCTTTTTATAAGATTAATACAAAGGTTTTTACTAAAAGCTGGGGTAAGAGAGGTCAGGGAGATATGGATCAAACCCCAAATGAAGTTCCTCATGAGGAAGCATGGAAACTGGTCCCAACTCCTTTCTTAAAGAGCTGCCTCATCCTGCTCTGCCCAGGCCAGATCACAGACCCCAGCAAAACAAAACCTTTCTCATTGCTCTTTGCAATGCTTCTCCTGCAGAGCAGGGGAATAGCTTGTGCAGGATATAGCTTGGGTACCTCAGCTGAGGCTCCCAACCCACAGGAGATGGGGATGAAGAACATTTTACTTGCACGAGTGTGGGAACAGCGAGATGCTGTGATGCTGTCTGAGAATCCAGCCTCTCATCCTTCCTCTGGTTTTAGGATAATGCTGGCTGGGAGGAGGTTGGGACATAGGGGACAGGAGGTCCTCCTGCCTGGGGAAGTCATGACATCAAGGGTTTTCACTGCTTGATGGACTCAGAGTGCTCCTGAGGAAATGAGAGACCAAGTCCAGGTCCAAAAGGATAAGAGAAAAACCTCCCCAGGCCTCAGAGGCAGCCACGCAGAGCAGGCAAGAGCCGTTTGGGCTCTGCTCCATCACATCTCACTCACTCCTCCAAAACAAGTCCTTCTGAGCCCAAGTGAAGGTTAATCAACAAAGCAAACATGGGCACATTTCCACTCATGGTGCCTGGGCTGTTTTACATAAGCCCAGGGGTATTTCTCAGCTTGGCCAAATCAGCACTTCTCAGGAGCCCACTTCTCCCCAGCAAAAGCCCCTGTTTTGGAGCAAAAGAAGAGAAAAGACACCAAAAGCATTATGCAATGCGTATCGCTGGGCTACATGTGCTCTGTGATTGCAACAGTCATGAATAAGGTATGAGAAATTGGACATGATATTGCATTTCCTGCTCATGCATCTGTCGGATAAGCTGTTTGGAGCCTGCCGCTCCAGCCAGAGATTGTTTCTTCCCTACATCATGGTAGTCACGGTGTCTCTGGCTGGTTGGGCTACGTTATGTCTGGTAAAGGAAGGAAGGGAAAGAAAATAAAATAAAGAATAGGGTCATGTTAAAGACAAAAGCATCTAAGCCTGGACACGCCTGTGAGCATGTGTGTGACACATTCATGGGCTGGTTTGTCAAAAGCAGGGATGTAAAATCTGTGCCCCCAGTCGGGCTCAGCAAATCAAAGGGTGGAAGGAAGAAGGAATTCCTCAGCTCTGGCTGTGCCTGCAGATCTTGCCCAAATGTTGCTGGCATGCAGGGCTCAGAGGAGCTGCAGGGAAATCTGGGGTGCAGACCAGCTCCCGCTGATGGTTTCATGTCTCTGGTGAGACTCACGTGCTCCCCAAATCCACAGTGCGGGAACCAGGGGTCACAGTGTGCTTGGTGAGTGCGGTGGGAGGATGGGAGGGCTGCACGTAGGTCCTCAGTGCCAAATTCATCACCAGTCAGGAGAGCTCAAGGCTGGTCCCCCAGTACGGCATCTGTCCCCTGTGTCCCCTGTGCCACCACACCCTGAGTTCCTCCTGGCTCCACATCAGGGGGTGCCAGGCCCTCTCAATAGAGATGTGAATCCCACCTCTGTCACAGAAACCCAGGGGACCATTTAAAAACCTTTCCTGATGGAGGGACGACTCCGCTCTCTCACAGCAACACACCAGAGGGTGTTTTGATAAACTGGCTGTATCTACAGCTCAAGTGGATGGGGGTTTCTGGAGAAAGTCCAGGGATTTTCTGCTCCATTTGACATCTCCCACACAGCCTCCTCCCTCTTTTTCCAAACAGAAGTGTTATTTTCCATCTCTTTCCTTACCTTTTTTTTTTTTCCCGGAGGGAATCAAGATATGGGATAGGAAGGAACATAAACAAACAAACAAAAAGCCAAGAGGCATTATTTTTGCATTGAATCATGCAGAAAAAGGTCCACTCCTCTCAGATGGAACTAAACAGCCAAGAAACAAAATTCTGAGAAATATGGAATTTAATGGGAAAAGCACATGGGACAAAACAGATTTTGTGTCATCAGAGAAATGTTGCAGAAAGGCTGGGACTTCCCCAGCACTTCGCTCCTGTGCCTCCTGCCCTGAACACAGGGACCAGCCAAAACCCAGTCCTCATCTCCATCCTTCAGGATTGCCCTTCATGGAAAACTAACCATGCTCTCAGCTTAAACAGTGCATTATATTAATATAGGGTTCAATTAATATTTCAATTTAAATGCTGTCTCTAGAATCTTCATTACTTGGCTGCTCAGTTGGAAGCACCAATAAATACTTTGCATTTTAGCAAAAAACTGAGAGAGGGAGCACATTAACTGCATCTCTGATGTCATGTCCATGGTTCAGTAATCCCTGTTTCTTGGGAGACTCAGACATTTCCAGCCATTTCCCTACCATCCTCTCTTCCTGTTGCACTGGAGCCATTGTCTCAAAGGCTTTTCTCTCCCTATGGACTTTCCAGAATTATAAATTAATTATGCCATGCATTAAAACCAGTCAATCTCAATACGAGGTCTGTCATAATCACAGAGGAATGAGGTAGCTGGATGAACACAGTGCAAACTTCTCTTCATTGAAGCCATTTATAACGTACAAGTATGCCAGGGTTAGACCAGTCGTAATAAACAGGCCAGAAAAACAGTGATTAGGCATGAATTTGAAGGATGGTAGATGTTTTAATACAATGGTTTATACAAGAAGTAGTATGAAAAAATATCTCACGAGCAGGTTACCTGAATGATAAATGAAAACAGAGTCTCAAATAATAATAACAATGTAAAACAATTTGTGAAGCCTTTTCTAAGCAGCACCCTGGTTAGATTCCAAATAAAATACATGCAAAAAATATTCAAAATCCCATGCGTTACATTGACTTTGGCCAGCTCCCAGCTCTTGGGTATAAAGCTTTCTCCTAAAGTTTTGCAAGGAAAACAAGTTCTTTGAATGAAGGCCTGATCCTGCTGGTTGCTGAGCATCCTCTGTTCTTACTGAGGTCATTGGCATCCAAGGTTTGTGGGACAGACCTAATACATAGGTCAAAAAATATCACCCAATAGCGAAAGCCATCATATCAAACACACAGACATTGAACACATTTGTTGTGTAATGGTTTGGGTTGGTTTTTTTAATGAAAAACATCAGAGATTTGGATGCTGAAGTCACTGCTGGAAACTGTTCCTGCTTCCAAAAGCCTGGCTGTGAGGCCCACATAACCGGATGGCCGCTCTCAAGGCTGGGGCCAAACCCTCCTTGCTCCACTCGTGGGAGCAGCCCTGATGCTTGGAAGCGGCTTCTGGAAATGCTCCTGCGCAGGAGCAGCCCTTTCGCCTCCGTGCACGGGGCAGGATCGGGCTGTGAGCCCTTAATCCCCACGGTAAGAAGTGGAACGCTGCACCCGAGATGTAGCAACAAACCAGATTCAGTTCAAGGTTAGTCTCCAGAACCCTTATCTGATCACTGACAGTAATTTATCACGCAGAACCCATCATTAGTGTCAAGCTGTTTTATTACCCACTAACTTAACACTGTTTTACCAAGAGTCAAGTGTGATGTCACTCATGTTAAAGTAATTTACAGCTAATAGATATGAGGTAGGAGTCAATGTTGGCTTGCTGAGTTCCTTTCATACTCGGTGCTAGCTCCTTTCATTTTGCCCAGTAAGCAAACGAGAGAGCAAGGAGAGGCGGTAGTAAAGGTGAAACCATCCACACGCGTGTGTGCCCATGCACACAGAGGAGTTTTAAAATTTCCCAGCATCTTTTCACTTCAAATACAAAAAATTCATCTCTATACATGAAATCTGATATTGCAGAGTCTAAACAGCCAGTAAGATTTATGAGATGATAAATGAGCTAATAATCTGGTTTGTGGGACAAGAAATGTGTAGTGCTTTGGTCATGTGGAAGCTCCAGCACATCAGTAGAGAGGAAATCCCTCCTGGAGTCGCATCATGTACCCCCAAAACCTACAAAAATCTGCCTCATCCAGAAACAGTCAGCTTGGACTGACTTGTCATTCCCTTTCAGTGGTCTCTATTTTCCTGGTGAGAGTTTCTTTCATTTGGAACATGAAGAGAAGTTACAGAAACCTTGATATCAGGTTTTGTTTCAAAAAATGGAGACAGTTGCACATGAACAGTGTTTTCCTTCTCTGCCTTCCCCGTCTCTCCAGCCAATTCTGTTCAGCCTTAAGGTCAACCCCAGTGCAGGCTGTGTTTATAAGAGAATACATTTCCCATTTCCAAGCACTTGCCGTCTCCTCTAATGAATCCTCCTGCTGACGTCTCCAGGATCCATATTCTTAGCCCGCTAGACATTCAGAGATAATCCTGACTAATGTGTATATATTCAAAGAGGTTTATTATGGAGAATTGTACATTTGGGATAAAGGAAAGGGCATCCTATATCAGTTCACCTCTCAAATTTTATACCCATTAAAAACATTTTAAATCACTGTATCTGCTCTTATTTCCCCCAGAACTTACTAAACTCGGTGCTATTTGCATGGTAAATTTAAATGGAGGTGTGACCCTTCAAGACTCCGCAGAAAAGCCAGAGAAGGTCTCTAGGGATTAAATTTTAACAGTTCTTGGGATCCCAGGTAAATATCTTGCTCTGACAACACACCTGGACTGTAAATCATTGGAGCATCACTTTTGTCAGCACTGTCAATAACTGTCGTGGTCTGTGAATTCTGTTTGATCAAACAACTCTTGGAAACACACAGCTTCAATGGTGACCTCAGCTTCAACCCACAGCGCCAATTGTATGCAGATTGGCCAACGTCCCATGAAAGGAAGACCCCGACATTTGGCTGCAGGAAGGAGCCGGCTGACCAGATGTGAGGCTGAAGGTTTGGAAAAGCTGGACAATGGCTGAACTCTACCTAGAGATTGGCCTGGGTACAGTCAGATAGGAAATACAAGCTCATAATTTTCTTCCCTTCCATGGGGAACTGAAGAAAGGCTTGCCAGGACTTCTGCTTCCACATATCTTTGCTCACTTAAAACCGTTCCAGTGGTTCCTTGTAACACATGGTTTTGCTCAGCTTGTTTCTGTAACATCTCAAGAGTGAGCAGGAGATTGCAAGTGGCCCATTGCCGTGTCCTCCCCCGAGCGCTGCTTTGACTGTGGGACTGGTGGGTCTGCACTGTGCCAGGGGAAGGCAGTTGGGTAGGACCAGCTCTGGTCCATGCCTAAAGCTCAGGGTCTGGCTTAACTTTGTATTTGTGACTCTGGAGAAGTAGGAAAAAGCTCTCCCCTCCTTTTCCCTGGAGCATTAAACCATGAAATCCACCACATCTTTTGGGCAGCAGGGGTGCCCAGAGAAAGAGGTGCTTTGCTCACCACACTGCCTCTCCACCTCTCCATCTCCAACTAATACCGACTTTCCAACTAATTGGAGCCATGTTTTCATGCCAAAGCAGATGAAAAATGCAGCCAGCAAGGGCTGAGAGGTTGCTGAGAAGGTGAAAAATGAGGCTAGGAGAGGTCAGAGATGCAGACGAAGAGACAGGGAAAAGTGGGAAGGGGAGTTTTGTGAGGTGAAGGAGAAGATTTGCTGACCCAAACCAAGGCAGTTCAGATGTGAAAGGAAAGCACAGCCCGCAAATGCAGTGAGCAAAGGCAGGAAAAATATTGGGCATAGGGGTATTAAAATTAAGTGTAGCAAAGCAATGCAGGGAACATTAAATTTCGTTCTAGTAGATAGGAAAGGCTGCACCGTTCATTTGTCACATCCTTTCAGTACCTTGCTTATGAGAAGTCATAGTGCCGTTTCTCCCTCATGGAAGATTATTTTTAGACACATAAAATATATGAGGAGAGAGGTGCAAAATGAAAATTAGCCCATAATGCAGATAGTGTCCCAAATTCATCCCTCAGGCATCTCTGCTAACTTCAGTGGAAAGCTTCCACCAGAGATTAATTCAGACCTGTATTTGTAAGTGCATATTTGTGTAATGCCACTGTTTTGAGTCAATAACTTCACACCAAGACTGCAATGGGAAAAATAAGTGCTTCTGGTTGTAGATACCAAAATTTAAAAAGCGGACAATGAGCATTAATATCACAGCTGACTTTGGGTAGAAATTTTACAGGATGTGAAATTCTGTCCCTGTTATTGTAGTTAAATAAAACTCCAATAAGTAAAATGAAAGGGAGTCATAGTTTTTCCAAGAAAGTGTATCTCTATTCTTTGGGTGATTTTGGAAGATACACCTCCAAAAGAGACTCACATTAAAGAGCCATAGACCAGCCAAAAGCCAAACACTAGGGTAAGTGAATGCTCTCTCATTTGGCAGATATGGATCTTAATGCTGTATTGAAAAAAAACCCAAGTCTTTCCACCAAAAAGGCTGGTTGGAAGGGTATCCAACTGGGAAGCAGGGACAGAGCATGAGTTGGACAACTTCTTGGTTTCCGTTTCTCTCCCAGCTAGATGAAGTCAGTAATGCTTCCTGAAAGTCACGGCACTCCTAAAGAATAACAAATCTGACGGTCTCCATATTTGCCAGCTGGATTTTTCTTTTTTTCATCCTTGAGATCTCCCCATTTCCAGACTCTTTGCGGCAGCCCAGATACCCAGGCGCTTCGTTTATGAGAACACTGCTGTTGATATTAGATCTCATGACTCCAGAGTCTGAAGCTTTAAGGAAAAACACCCAATATCACGGGACATGAAATGAAAAAATGAGCTCATACCCCAGAGATGTCCATCCGGGAGATCCCACTTTATGGGAACGCTCTGCAAAGGTCTCCAAGTAACTTGGGCTCCAGTGTCCATTCTCCCAATATTTTGCAGTCACATAATGGTCCAAATTTCCTTCCCTGGCATGGGAAGAGCGAGATCCTTTGCACGTTTCTCCCAACCAAGCAACAACCAGGTTACATCATGACTTTGGTGGCCGAAGCTCCTTGCTTTCCTCCCTCCCCCACCCCAGGAACAATGGCTAACTGTTCTTTTTCCATCTATAAATTTGTCTGAGTTAACAGTTCCCAAGATCTGGCAGCAAGCTGGAGCTGGGAGTGAGCTGAGAGATAGGAGAGTGACAGTCTGAAATGAAACACAGAGCTGCTGGGCCTGCAGCCGTCAGACAGGAGCCTGGCTCCCTCCCTTAAAGATTAGCAAGACTCCTTCGCTGGAGCCCTCCGCATTCCCCAAAATCCTAGCAACAAAGTGCTGTCTCTCAGCCGCCAATGAATCATGTGAATTTAACCTTTCACCTGGCCACAAGGAGGTTAATATACCAAAATAGCCTTTTTTCTTTCTTTCTTTTTTTCCCCATTTATTGCCCATAATGGCAGTGGGGAGCATGGTGGAAACCCAGCATAAGTAGAAAGGCTCTGGAAGTGGTTTCATATCAGACCTGGCTGCTCGCTGGCCTCTGCCAGGATCAGGTCGGCATTGCCAGCATCAGCCCACCAGCTGAGCACACACAGACCCCAGTTTATTCAGGGAAATAGTTGCCTTTTCACAGTATGGAAGATTTTTGCCTCTCATTGCCTGGCCAGCAGCTGTCCGTGCCCTCCAGCTTCAACCCCACAAGCATTTACACGCACAAGAAATTGTATGCACAAGGCATTCCCCAGCATGCCCACATGGCCGGAGCCTGAGTCACTGCCTGCTCCTGTCTGCTCCTGCCCACGGCAAAACTCCTGGAGAACTTCCCAGGTCCTGAGGGATCAGGTCCTGAGCTCTTACAAGATGCTGAGCCCCTCCTGGGGCTGGATGTCACTGTCCTTTGGGTTTGGGGCAAAGCTGGAGCTCCCAGAGTCCCCTGCATCAAATAAATCTGGAGACCACGGTTTGCTCATCTGCAAAAAAAGAAGTGGTTTGTCCCTTATGGGGTGCTCCCTGCAGCCCTGGCCTGTGCCCACTGGCCCCACCTGGGGATTTCATGTCTGCTCCAAAACATGGAGTTTTCTGTTGTATCAGCCTGGAAGGAAAAATAACTTTAAACAACTGGGACCAAAATTGCACAAGCAAAGTTCACTTTTAGCAGCCACATACCAAGTTATGCATCTGAGGGGGACACACATTGCAGTCTGCATTTTGTACCTTTTTAATATTGAAGGAATTGGGGTGATTTTTGTAGCCGTTGTTGGCTCACGAACATCTGGAGAAATGATTGAGGCTGAAGCATCCCCATACAACAGGTCCACAGGGGACAGAAGGCAACATCAGCTCTATGGGACCTCTTTTATTTTCCATGCCAGTGAAAGCCCTACAGGCTAAGGAAGAAAACAGGATCTCAGAGTAAGAGGGGCAAAGATTTTAAACACTTCCCTGACTCGTCTCTCACAGCCCCCCTTCCCGAGAGCCACTGCCACATGCATATAACAGGAGATAAATATTTTTTGGCAGAGCCCGCTGTTTATTTAACCCTTTTGAGACAGAGCCCTCTGGCATCCCTTCACTCCTCAAGGCACAAAACCCAGCCTGGCTGGGCTGGGGCAGCTCAGTCCTCGCCCACAGCCCCTCTCTGGTTGGGATCTCACCAAGCCCTGGCTGTGTCCATCACTTTTCTCCAGTGCTGCTCTACGAAACAGCCTGGCTTCAGCCACAGAAGGTACACGAGCTCGGTCCCTGGGCCCTTGGAGACTGAATAGGAAGGGACTGAGGAGAAGGCAGAATGCAGGGGGAGGGATGCGGGCCAGGGGATGGGGACCACGGTTCTGGACTGGGGGATGCAGAACTGGGAATGTAGACACCGCCGGCCCCCTCCCGTCGATCTCCCCCCCCCTCCCCCCCCGTCGATCCCCCCCGTTCACAGCCCACCGGGTTGGGGAAAGCAGCTCCCAGGGAGCCTGTTCTCCTCCCGGGCAGCTCCTGCTTCACCTCGGGCCGTTCGCTTGGGAGCCGGGGGCAGAGCCTGGAAGCGACCCGGTGCTGCCCACCGGGGCTGCGGGGCCGAAATACTCGATG
>NW_010202979.1:0-471 GCF_000695765.1 Mesitornis unicolor | reverse complement strand
CGGTTTTGACTCTAAATTGTTCCTATGCTCCCTTGTCAGGACAATAGGATTTTGGCATGTAGAGGAAAACAACCTCTATGCTTGCAGATACATAAATTGGGAATGAGCCATTCTGGGGCAAGTGCTTGGTCCTAAAGTATGTGGAACTGGTAAACACTCATTAATTCATGTATGTGGTTCAATGACTAACCTCTATATGCTCCATGTCAGTTAACTTGGATATGCTCAAATGGGACTATTACAGATTTGTAAACCTCTATTCATGGCAGTTTGCAATGATCAATTTGGAGCACTGATTGGACCATATCCTAAAAATTAGTAGTATGGGCCAAAGAATTCTTTGGACTAGGAATAAGACGCCTTAAAATTAATATTATACAGTATATGCTCAAATGGGACTATTACAGATTTGTCCAACTTAACTGCACAAGAGGAAGCTGTAGCAGTCCTTACTAATGACAATTTTGAATT
>NW_010202978.1:11692-12666 GCF_000695765.1 Mesitornis unicolor | reverse complement strand
GGCAACAAAAGTTTGGACTCCTTTTCCTGAACCAAACACAGTGAAAGGGATTTTTCCCTGTCCTGGACGCCCAAAGCACCCAGGATGCTCAGCCACCCCCTGTTCCCAACCCCTCTGAGCGCATTGCCGGCTGGGGATGCCTGCACTTCATTAGGGAGAGCTGGGAAACCTTAACCTGGAGCAGGGATCATTACTGAGAAGGAGACTCAAGCACCCAGCAGCCCTCGTGCTGCTTTGGTTTAACAAACCAAGGCTGGAAGGGGCTCCAAGTGCACACCTATGGCAGCAGCGACGCCCTCAGCCCGGGCTGCTCCTCTTCCATCCCTGAAAACCCCTCATTTAATGAAGGGCAAGAGCCCAGAGGGTTTTTGGGGACGGTGATCCAAGCTGAACCCATTGGAACCAGAGCAACCAGGATGCTGGGCTCGAGCAGAGATGCAAAACCTCCACCGTGGCTGCCCCTGCCTCCTCCACCCGTGGTGCCGGGGCCGGTGGACGGCGTCGGGCAGGGGAGCGAGGGGCTCTGTGCCAGAAAAAACCTCCCCTGAACTTGAGCGGTGCAGAGCAGGCGGCCAAGGGGAAGGCTGAGCCCCGCCAGCATCGGCTGCAGGAAACGCCAGAACAGCGGCTGGGTGATGGCACATGCCAGGGGGGTCCCAAATCTGCCCCACCAGCAGTGGTTTTACCCCCCTCCCTAAGTGGTTTGCACCCAAACCCCTTGTTTTTGGCAAAGAGGCGGATGGACGGATGGATGGATGCGGGAGCAGCCCTCGCTCCAGGTGAGCCCTAGGGGATGCTGCAACCCCAGGGGAAGCTCAGAAATCAAAGCAGGGGCTGGAGCACCCACTGCCATGAGGGCAGAGCTCAGAAGCGCCCCACAAATCTGCTCCCTTGGAAAGGAGGTGGTGAAAACATCACCTCACACCCCAGCACCCATGGGACAGGCTGGGGCTGCCAGCCAGGCTGCAGCCAGA
>NW_010202978.1:4944-11659 GCF_000695765.1 Mesitornis unicolor | reverse complement strand
TTGCAGCTCCCTCCGAGGCTCGCCCCGGCCAAGCCACGTCCTGCAGACACCAATAACTCCCCTCAAATCCCCCCACTTATAACGAGGGCTTAGCGTCCCGCGACGGCTCCTTCGAGCTCCGCACAAAAATGAGGCGGCAGCCGTTCAAACCCGATGGCTGAAACGAGACCCCGCCGCTCTAATACCCGTTTTATTAAATACAACGGAGATGGGCAGAAGCCAGCAGGGCCTGTGTCAGGACCGGGGCTCGAATTCCTGTCCTGGTTCAAAAGGTCGCCCTGGGGTTGGGAGGCTGGTGGGCTCGCACCCCAACCCAGCTCCAGCTCAGACACTGCCTGCGGCACCAGCAAAGCCTGGGTATGATCCTCCCTTTGCTTTGCTCTGCTTCTTTCTTTTGGCTGAGAGGGGATGTTTGCAGGCTGAGCAAAGCACAGACAGGATTGAGGGGGGAGAAGGATGGGAAAAAAACATAGGGGTTTTCTGAGCAAACCCAGAGGGCCTCGACATCCCCACCTGTAAAATGGGCTCCAGGGATGAACCAGCACCATCCTCACAGCAAAGCAATGCAGCTGAGCCACTGGGATGAGCAAAGGGAAGGCTCCAGGGGGGAACAGCCCCCAGGTCCCCCTTGCCCGGCTGCTCCCCAGCCACCTCCACCCCATCTCTGTAAACACACAACTCACCGAGCCCGGCTTTTCTTTCTTCTCCTCGGGCTCATCCTCCCCCGGGAGAGGAAGGCAGAGCCGCCTCCTCCCAGCTGTGTAAATCTCCCCCCTCCCCGAGGAGGCTGCACAGATCCCGGGGATGGTGGTTAATGCAAAGCGTATGTGTCCATAATCCCTTCCCCCTCCTCCTCCTGCCAGTGATGAGCTCATTAATGACCCCTCTGCAGACACTAATTACTGAATCGCATGAGCGAAGGCGGGCGGCCCCGTGCCCCAGCGATCCCACCCGTGGGTGCCGCGGGAGGAAGCGGGTGCCGGGGCACGGGGAGCCCGGTCAGCCCCGGGGCTTTGCCGGGAGATTTGGCTTCACCACGGCCGGATGGAGTTTGGGACAGTGGGAAGTGGTGGGGAGGATGCGCGGCCGCTCCGTAGGCAGATGCCGCGTTTGTCTTGGCCCGGGGATTATTTACCCACTCCCTTCGCTGGTTCCCATCCCCACCATCTTTGCTATTAACTCATCTATTTTGGCAGGTGCAGGGCTGACCTCAAGCATGAGCGGAGTGAGCGGCCAGGGCCCGGTCCTGCTTTCGGCATTGGTGAAGGATGCGGCTGCGGGGAGGCTGCAACATGTGCCCAGCATCCCCAGCTATCCCAGTCTATGCAGGGACCCATGGAGCACGTTGTTCTCCCAGCACGGAGCATCCTCCCTCAGCCACGGGGAGCAAAGCTGTCCACGATGAGCCATCATGGCATGGGATGCTTTAGCGCTGCCGAGTGGCTGCGATGTGCAGGCAATCCCACCCCGCAGGGGTCTGCAAGGGTCCCCATCCCTCACCTAAGCAGTTGTGGCCGTCGTGCGCCAGGCGGAAGCCGTCGTAGCAGGTACAGCGGTAGTTGCCGGGGATGTTGACGCACTCGTGGACGCAGCCCGCGTTGTCTTCCCGCTCACACTCGTCGACGTCTGCGGGGAGAGAAGGGCAGGGGAGTGCTGTTGCCTGTGCCCACTATGTCTGTGCCCTGCCTGATATCATTGCCCTGCGCTCTCTGCTGTCCCTGATCATTCCTGCAGGTCCCCAGCTCCGTTATCACCCACAGCATCCCCCCCATACCCTGCAAAACCTTCCCATCTTCCCCAGTAGAGACTTTCCTGGTGCCACTCCTGCCTCCAAGGAGCACATTTTCTTGCCATGCCCTACTCAGCCGCATATACCTATATCTACACCTATATCTACACCTATATCTATATCTACATCTATATCTACATCTATATCTACATCTATATCTACATCTATATCTACATCTATATCTACATATATCTATATCTATATCTATATCATCTACAACTACGTCTATATCTATAACTACATCTATATATCTACATCTATGTCTACACCTATACCTATATCTACACCTATATGTACATCTGTATCTTTATCTGTATATCTATATCTGTATCTATATCTACATCTACATCTACATCTACATCTACATCTATTCTACTTGTACTTCTACTTCTACTTCTACTTCTACTTCTATGTCTTCTTTTTAAGCTTCTCATGCTTTATTTGCTAACCCAGTTTTCCATCCCTTGACTTGGAAATCCTGCAGCTAAAAAAGCCCAGCTTTGGTTAAAACAAGCCCCCCCTGGGCCACCCCAGCCTTGCAAACACGGCTCTTTGCAGAGAAGGGAGGGAGCCCGATGGCTGCCACCACCACCAGCAAGGACAGTCACGTCCCTGTGGTGTCAACGGGCCAGGAATTTGGGGCAGAAAAGGGGAATAAAGGGCTTGCAATAGGCTGGGGTAAATAAGAAACCTTTTTGCGAGGGCAGGGGACATTGCTGGTGAGCAGTCACTGGCTGTCACCTATTGAAGGGGCTGTGGTCCAGCAGCAGTGGTGTGTCCCTACCTTTGCAGTGCTTCCCGTCGCCGGTGTAGCCAGATTTGCAGATGCACTTGTAGGACTTGGGGGTGTTCTGGCAGATGGCATCAATGTGGCAGTTGTCGGTGCCCTCCACGCACTCGTCCACATCTGCAAGGGGAGAGGGGGACAGCGATGGGAAGAGCTTGTGGGCAGCAATGGGGAGAGAAGTGGGGACCTCTCCCATCACCCAAGGGGATGAAACCAAGCACCCTCCGGCTTTTCAACCAGAAAGGAGGGACCAACACCTCCACTTTGCTACTCGGTGGCTTCACCGCACCCAGCCCTGACGCAACTGGTGATGGGCTCCCCATGGGACACCGTGAGCCGCTGGGTCCACTCCCAACCATCATTACCTGTGTCTCCACTCTCGTCCCAGCCACCCCAAAACCCCCCGGCCCTTTTGCATGGCTGAGGATAGGAAACACCACTCCAGTGCCCGTAGCCCGGGCTGGAGCCGGCCCAGGCAGAGGTGAAAGTCTCTGTCTCCAATTAGCCACTTCCTGAGCCGACCAGTCACCCAAATAATCGTCATCATCGCTTTCTATTCTTAGGCGCAGAGGAATGTGCACGAATTAGCAGGAACCGCACTAAATAAACCTGAGAGCCGGGAGCGGGAAGCAGGAGGGAGAACTGGGAAAAACATCAAGGCTTCCTTGGGGACAGAGCCAAAATCCTTGTCCCCTTCGTCTCCTTTTGCCCCTCAACTCATTTCTCCGGGATGCAGCTCCGTGGTACCCGGGACATCACGTCCAGAGCATCGTGTGCCGGTGATGGCCTCAAGCGGCGATGCCCAAGGTTTTGTCATGGCAGAAGGCTGCAGTATTTGGGTATTTGATGGTATTTAATGGTATTTAATGGTATCTGGGAAGCAGAGCAGCCTCAAGCACGTGAGGCAGAGGTTTATGAGCAAGAGGCCGCTCATCCAATTGCTCTCTGCCTTCCTGCGCCACCTCCCATGGGGATGGAGAGGGTCCCATGAGGGAAGGGGGATCTGAGGATCCCTCCTGTACCCCACAAAGAAAAGCCTGCAGCTGCCAAGCTCTCTATTGCCTTTAAAAAGCCACTTTTCAGCAGCCCCAAGAGCAGAAGTGCTCCGGGATGTCACCAAGGCCATGAACCATCCCCGCAAGCCGCGGGTGGGCAGGCAGCTCCGCCGGGATGGGGGCCATGGCCACGGGAGCGCTGCCCTGAGCCCTGTCCCGGCCACCCCGATGGTTTCTTGCCGGGAGATGTGAGTCACACATCCGGGCCGGGGGGGGGAGCAGAGCTTTGCCTTTGCACCGGGGAGGCGGCACGTGCCTGCGCATTGTATAAATATTTACAGCCCGCATTCATATTTGTTATTTGACATTAGCCATGGCCGGCGGCCACCGCAGCCTCCCTTGGGCCATTAATCACCCGCTGGGGGCTGACCCACCGCGGCGGAGACGGCCGAGGGATCGCACGGGGGAACGGCACCTCCAGTACTGACCACGGTGCCACCAAACTATGAGCACCCCAGCGCGCGGTGACGTCTCCAGGCAGAGGATGAGGGTCCCATTGAGGGGCTGTGGTCCTGACAGGGAGCTGAGCGTGGCTCAGGTTTGGTTCCTCCTAAGCCAAACTTTAGATTTGGCTGAAAAACTCCATCCCTGTGCCCCTGACTCACCTGCAAACCCAAAAACCTGTGCAAATAATCACTGGTAAAAAAATAACCTGTAAAAGCTGCAGAGCTCACTCCTTCCCAGGCACAGTTTTGGGCTTTAAGTGCCTTTTTGGCACAGGAGGAAGGGTCTCCATCACCATCGAGTGCCATTGGGCACCACAGCGACTTCACTCCAGCATCCCTGGCTCCAGGGTGGGTGATGGGAGGGATGCGGCACCAGAGCAAGGGGACACGGGGGGGGACATCGACCCAAAATGTGCAGCATCCATTAGCCACCACATCCTCAACGCTTTCCCAGCCTTTTGCCAGAAATCTCACATTTTCAGGGGTTTTATTTTCTATTTCTTCTCAAACTCAAGACAATGAACAGCGCTGCACACAATGCTGCGCCTTTCCCATTCACACATGTGTATTATTTTCTTTTTCTATCTCTTATTTTCCATTCTGTAGCTTCAAAACCCCTCTCTAACTTTGGAAAGATTACGCAGCAGCGAAAGTACAAAAGAAAACATTATACATTTGCCACTCTGTAATTTTCCCAAAGCTGGAGACGTTCCGAAAGGTTACAGGATTATAGCAAAAAAAAAAGGGGGAAAAGAAAGGGGAAAAAGCGTGTGTGTGTGTGTGTGTGTGTGGGAAGAGTGAATAAATACACTGCTCAGCATCCCAGGAGCCACCCCGAGATTGGCAAAGATCCTAATTTCAGAACGCTGAAGGAAGTATCCTTCAGAAATGATGGAGTGAATGAAAAAAGAAGCCCTCTGAAAACCTAAATTTGTGCATTTTTGTGCGTTTTTTCCCACGAAAGGGCAGGTTTGCCGCGGGGACAGCCCGCTTTTCCCGCAGGAGGGGTTTTTCTCCATCCGAAAAAGCGCCCGCGGCCGCGCTGCAGGTGCCTCCAGCGTCGCCAAGGCGCGAGGGATTTCACCTCTGAGCCAAGCAAAGAGGAGATTTGTTATTAAAAACCCCCCATATTGATGCTCCCGTCCCTATTTACCCTTGCAAAATCCTTGTTGGGGTGCACCCTGCTTGTCCCCCTGCCCATGGGGACCTTTGGAAATCCAGCTCCCAAATCCAGGTGGGGATTTTAGGGAGGTCTTTGCCAGCCAGGACACCCCACAGACCTATACAAATAGTCAAAGATGCCATTTTTCCACCCAAAGTTGCCTGAAATGGTGCAGATGGGCTCATTGCACTCCAAGAACCGGGGGATTTTGCACCAGGAGGGGAACTTAATTTTGACAAAGACACCGAGTCTCACTGGGGACCCGACCTCTCTGCCCAGCCCCACATTTTGGGGCTAATTTGGGCTCATCAGAGGGTGAGAGCACCCCGGGCACGGCAGCACCGCTCCAGGGGGGGTGTGCGGCGAAGGGCAGGAGGCTGCGCCGCTCGCCCCGCGCCTCGGGCCATGTTTTTGATTCCGTTGTGGGTGGGATTTTCCAGCGCTGGCTGTTGGGCCCCGTTCCGCTCCAGCTGCAGCTTTATTCTCCATTTCAAAGGCAGCGGAGGCAGACTGTTTCAACGCCACTGCCATTTCGAGCGTGCCAAAAGCCAGGGGAGGGGACAAGACGGGACCGCCAAACCCACCCCCCCCTAGACCCACATGCACCCACTGGGGAGGTGAAGGGCTTTGACCGAGGCCGGCGGGGAAGGCGGTGGCGGAGCCCACGGCGCCCACGTTCGGGCCCTGCCCCGCGGCGTCACGCGATGGCAATGGGGGGGATAAAGCAACAGCTTGTATATTTTTAGAGCTTGGATTAAGGCTCTTTCCTCACTTCCTTATTTTGTTCCCAAAAAATATAATAAAGAAAAGATAGTTTTACCCATAGGCTGAAAGTGCCAATAAATTTGAGGAGCGGGCCGAGACAGGGCAACAAAAACCCACCAGAAAAGCTCCAAACAAACCCAACCACCGTCCTTTTCCTCTCTTCTGCGAGCGCTTCAGCTTCTTCTTTCAAATTGATTTTATTCTTTATTTTTATATAGGCATATATATTAACAGCCTGTCTGTATAGGGATGTGTGTGTAGCTGCTGGCAGACACGCGGAGTTTCCACTCGGCCCTAATGCCAAATTAAAGCTTTATAACTTCAGTAGCTCTTTTTACCAGGGTATTAATAACCACCTCAGACACTGCGGTGCAGTTTATTAATCATTTGTCTGCCCAGGGGACCTCACGAGGGTGACACCGCTGAGGCCGATGGCATCGCTGCCTGGGATGGGGGCCAGCGAGAGGGGAGGAGGATGCTTTTTGGGGTGGTTTTCTGCAAATTGGCCAAAGATGCTGCAGCTGAATGCGAGATCCTGACTCAGGTGCTCGGTGCTGGGATGGGGATGTTGGGATGGGGATGTTGGGATGAGGATGCTGGGATGGGGATGCTGGGATGGGGATGCTGGGATGGGGATGAGGATGCTAGGATGGGGAGGAGGATACTGGGACAAGGATGATGGGATGGGATGGGGATGCTGGGACTGGGATG
>NW_010202978.1:3312-4925 GCF_000695765.1 Mesitornis unicolor | reverse complement strand
ATGTGGGGATGGGGAGGTGGGGATGTTGGGGTGGGGATGCGGGGATGGGGGATGCTGGGATGGGGATGTTGGGATGGGGATGTTGGGATGGGGGATGCTGGGATGGGGATGTTGGGATGGGGATGCTGGGATGGGGATGCTGGGATGGGTACCCACACTCAGATGGGGTCGGGGGACACACATCTGCATCTCACAGCGCGATGGAGACCCCAGTCCCAATGCAGGAGCCCAATGCCCCCATGCACCCCCTCAGCTCTCCCAAAAGCAGGCAGGACCCAGCAGACGCACCCATGGCACTTGGCCCTGCACGGATGAAGGATGAGGAAACACAGCCCTGGGTGACCCCAACAAACCTGGTGACCCCATCACCACATCCCCAGACCCCGCTTTGCACCCCTCACCTTGGGTTTTGCTTCCCCAATCTGGCAGCACACCAAAAGAGACTTTTTTCCCCCAAAATGAAGCTTCCCATTCCCGCAAAGGCAGATCCATGTTGAGCGTCACATCCTCACCACCCTGGGTCATCCTGATGGATCCCAGATCCATCACCGGATCCAGCATCCCTGGATCGGGTACCGCTCCATCCCCATCCCACCTCCTCACACCAACCACTTTGTCTCAATTCAGCCTCAACTTCTCCAAGGAGGATTTGATGCCCCACACCACCAACATGTCCATCTCCCCGGGGAATCATCACTGCTGTTGCTGTTCTTTTGCCTTATCAAACTGACCAAGTTTTGCCTTCAAAAGAAACGTATTTGTTCATTTTTGGCTTCAACAATCGCAAGATCTCCAGAGGGGAAGACGGCTTTGCCGAAACGCGGCCGATGGGGCTTCCTCCAGCACCGCGAGACAGAGCAAACTTTATTTGCCATCCCAGGCTTCTCCTAAAGCCTCTCGGGGGACTTATAATTTTGAAAGTGAAGGTTAAGGTTATTCATGCCTATATTTTTTTCCTAAACGGATTACTCCGCTGTGACTGCCTGCAAAGGAAAAAAAATCTATATAAAAATAAAAGGAAAATTTGAAAAAAAAAGAGAGAGAAAAACTCCCGAGCAGTTTGGAGGCAGCAATACATCTCCGCACTGGAAGACTCGAGGTGTCTGAATATTTATACTCCCGTTGGCAGCTACAAAAAAAGTCTTCTTCCCTCCTTCCTAACCCTTCCCCTTCCCCTTTTTAATCTCGGTACGGGCATGTTAGACGCCCTCAGTCAAAGATCTCCTTTGAACTGCTGCGTGTTGAAATGTTTACAGTTTTACATTTCATATTTCAGCGGGGTGGAGGGGACAGGCGCAACAGTCGCACACTGTGAATGCATGAGAGGGAGGAAAGCGGAGGCCAAGGGGGAGGAGGTTCGGCGGCGATGGGAGGGGAAATCAAACAGCATCTCCCCACCGCAATTGGAAAATTTTAGGCTCCTCCAAAATGTTAAATAATGAAATAATCCCTGGCGGTGTAGGCTCCGCAGGTGCATCCCCATCGAAGCCAGAGCCTTGCATAGGATGGGGGCTCCATCCCTGGGTGGCCACGTGGGGCTGGATTCACCCATAGGTGACATTGATGTGGGTGGGGGCCGTGGACCCACTCGGGACCCCGCGTTGGGTGGGTGG
>NW_010202978.1:0-3281 GCF_000695765.1 Mesitornis unicolor | reverse complement strand
GGGGGAGGGTCAGTGGCGGCGCAGTGGGGTACAGGGGAGATGCTGCATCTCCCCCCATAGCCCCGTTCACTGGCACTGTCCGAAGGGATGCACGATTTGGCTGCACAGTGAACCCTGAGCAAGGCTGAATCCGGGCAACCCCTGGTACCAGAGGAGGGTGCGAAGCTGCCACCCCTTGGGCTCCATCCTCCCCAGGGCACAGAGAGGGACCGATGTGGGCAGACGATGGGCAAGGGCATCCAAGGGAGCTCAGGAGACTCTGTGAGACAGACAGATGGATGACAGGATGGGAGGGGGAGTCCAAAAAACGAGGGAGCTCTGGGTATGGGGCCATTCAGGCAGTTTGGTTTGGGGACCACAGGCAGGCTTCACCCCAGCTGAGCATGTGTCAGAAGCCTCTCCAGGGTTATTTGGATTTGCATTGCCAGTTCTCCTCTTGAAAGCTTTCCTAGCCCTAAACTGACCCAATAAACCCTGCAGACAGCCAGGTCCTCTGGCAGACGCCCTCCAGGCCCAGTGGCCGCTCTGCTAAATCCTCCCTTCCCTGCAGACTAAACTTTCTGGAGTAATTCAGCACCAGGAATGAGCCAGCATTTCCCTACCCACGACACGAGGTTATCACAGCAAAACGAGCCCATCCGAGGGGACACGAGCTGTCCCCAGGCCGTGACAGTCACCTGGAGAGGGTGGCTGTCCCCCAAAAGGCTTTGGGGATGTGTACCCCATCCAAGGGGCATCGCCTTGTGGATGCAGAGGGGCTGCCCATCACTTTACAGCACCATCCTACTAAAATACATCCCGGGTGCACGGGGTGGCTTTGAAGAGCTCGGAGATGCTTGCACAGGGAGAAAAATGGGCAATAGTGGGTTTCTAGGAAAATCACGGGTTTTATCTGCCATCGGTGACATCAGATCCATGAGTTCAGCCTCATCCAAAAAGGACCAGGTCCAGCCCTACCCGGAGCCCTCACATCCCCCAGCATCCCCATGGGTACCAACCTTCACCCCTCCTCATCCTCACTGCCCCGTGGGACCCCCCTGGCTTTGGGGATCAACTCCCCCATCCCAGATTCCCCTGGGTCTGCCCGGTGCTGGGGGCCGGGAGGAGCCAGCACCGTCACGGGCGCAGGATTGAGCTCACCTCTCTCCACCCCCACTCCACCCCTCTCCTTCCCCGAAGGGATCTGTCAAGTCTCTGCACGATGGAATTTTACTTTGCTATTTTAATGCAATTCTGGCTCGGGCTTAAATGGAACTAGAAACCAAAAGGCCTTAATAAATAAATATTATGATAAGAAATGAAAGCATTGCATACACTCGAGATAATTTGAGGGGGGATAAAAACCTAAGCATTCCTTTCTAAGCCTAAATCATAAAGCTTTACGTGAAGCTGGACGCCTTCTTCTCAAACCTTTGCCCTGGAAAATCTCCCCCGTGCTTGCCCAGACTGCCCTCCCGAAAAGTCACCCATTGTTTTAAAAAACACTTTAAGCCAGATAAGACAATAGCCTTGAAATTCCTCCTAACTTTGTCGGTGACAGGGCGACCACGCGCGCGGCTGAACTATGCCTCCGAGAGAGCTTTAATTCCGTCCCGCGCTCCTCTATTTCATTCACACTCTTATTTAATCTCGCCGTACAGCGTAAACACGCAGCTACTGCAACAGCAAGAGCCAAAGCTGGTTTTGATAAATCTTACACGCTGTTAACGCTACGGAAAAGGAGGAAAAAAAAAAACCCCAACAGATTGTATAGATAGTGGCGAATTAAGGAGAAAAAAAGCCCCTTTGCGACGGCCAACAGGAGCACGCACACAGGGCTGTGTGTTTGGGTGTGCGCACGCACCCCTGCGCGTGTGCACGGAGAAAAATCCCGGCTAAATATAGAGGTGCTATAGAAAAGCTAAGGCATAGATAGACCATACATAAAGCTACGGGTGTAGGTTTGCGGAGGGGAAACTCGGGCTCAAGGCGGGAGAGGCGAAACAGAAACGCCTGAAGTTGATAGCGCTGGGACGCACCTCTCGTTTCGGGAGGTGGCGAAAGAGCTCCTGGGTTTTTGGGGGCTTTGCTGTGTTCAGTGACCCCAAGTTTTGTGCAGCCCGTACCCCTGTAGCGCAACATTTGGGGCTCAACCGGCGCCAATGTACAACACACGCAGGCAGACGCAGCCTCCCAGCCTTACCAATACCCCCAGTACCCACTGCTCCGTCCCAGCCCAAAACCAGCCCTCCTCGCCCGCAGGGTGTTATCCCCATCCCCATCCCAGCGACACTGAAACCCCAAAACCAGAAAAGCCCCCCCCAAGCAGCATTTTTGCTCCGTGATGGGTGCAGACTTGTTTGCATCCACTCTTTCGCTGCACCCCCTGCCTTAAGATAAAGAGTCCGGACCGAATAAAGACATAAAGTGTGAGAAACGCAACTCATTAAAGAGTTCACAAAAAAAACCCCCAACCCCAACCAAAGGCAGCAGGCAGGGATATCAGCGAGCAACGTTTCAGATCCCCTCCACTATTTGTTGTTATTGCTGCTCATTTCTCCAGCCTGCATCTAAAACCCCAGACCTAAAGAGGAGGTCCGGCTGCTGAACGCACATCCAGCAGCAAACCTTCGAGCCGGGAGGCTTTTTTTTTCTCTTACCTTGACTGGCTTTAGTTGCCAGAGTGTTTCCAGAGTGGAGGAGAACGAAAAAGATGGAAAATCCAGCAAGCTGCAAGGCTCCCATCGCAATCCCAGCCTGCACGGAGGAGCGGGGGCAAGACGGGGGGGATTTCTTGTGCTTGGAAGGCAACAAGAGGCTGAGCGTGCGAAGGGAAATCACGGCGAGGAAGGGGCTCTCTCCTTGCCGTGTTGTGTGCGGGACTGATGGAAAAAGCGGCTCTGGGCTCAGTTTGGGGGCTCTTGGTGCTGCTCAAGGGGAGCGGGCGAGGGAAGGAGCCCCGGGGCAGCTGGAGGAAGGTGCTGGACTCTATCGCCCTCTCTCTGGCGGCTGCTCTGATCCCTTCTCCTTCTCCTCCTTATTTTTTTTTTTCTCCTTAAATAATCCCAGCCAATTCCAGTTTTGCAAGAGAGCAGCAGGAGCAGCAGCTCTGCAAGGGGGGGAGCAAGCGCCTTGCCCTGGTGCTGGGGACCTGAGAAAGGGGAGTGGAAAGGAGAGCCCCATCCAAAGCAACGCCCTTTTTTCTTTTTTTTTTCCCTTTCCTCCCTCTTTTTTTTTTTTTCCCCTCCCAGCCCTTTCTTTTCTTTTCTATTTGGCTTTGGTTACTCCTTCCCGGCTCCCCC
>NW_010202977.1:0-14332 GCF_000695765.1 Mesitornis unicolor | reverse complement strand
TGGTGCAGCTCTGGAGTGCTATGTTTTAATAGTTTATCTGGAGAACAACATCCTGTATTGATTTTTCATTTTATTTTGTTTTTCCTCAGGGCTCTTTTATTGGTATGATTATGGGAGTTTGCTTCCACCTGCTACCAAGCACTTTCTTTCATCTTATAGGCGCTCATTTACATAGAACCTAAAAGCAAGAGATGATCACAAATATTTGGCTATTTCATGAATTTTAAAATTGTTTTTCTTGTCGGGGAGGAATATTTTTGCATAGCCTGTATTTCCTACTGAATTTTTGACTACCAGCCTTTAAATTAAAAAAAAAAAACAGAGAATCTCCTATTTCTGGTTTTTTTTGACTAGCATTTTACATTTGCTCGAACATAAATGTTTTACAGTGAAAGGAATCCGATCAAGAGCAAGTAACCTGCTGCCTGTGCTGGTAACTTCCCGATAATATTATGGTATTAAAGAAAAATACCCAGTAAGCGAAGAGCCCAGTGAGGTCCCACCAACCCTAGGAAGATTTCTTCCAGCTCTGAGAAACTTGCACATTATATTTTAAAAAAAGCCCTCTTCAGCTGTCACGCTGCCGCGGCAGAATTCAGTCCTGTTCTCAAGAGCTTCCCTGTCCCATGAGTGCAAAGACAATAGTACACTATATAGAGAGCCAATAAATCAATTAGCTTTAACAGCCAGCGTTCAGGAAATGCATTTATTCTCTTCAATGAAAACACAGTTTTTACTTGTAGCCATACTTCATACTGTTAAGGTCAATTTTTCATGTGGAAATTAAATCCAGAGGATGAAAAACTGCTTGTGTATTCCATAAAGCAGGAGAGAACTGGTCGCACTGATGTGGGATCACAAGTTTGTTTTATTTGTAATTATCCTTCTTCAGGGTAATTGAGATTCTAAACAGTGGCTAATAGCCTGGCTGTCTCAAATTACTGCTGCCTGTAACTTTACCTTTCCAAAAATAAGTGAGCTTTTCAATTGCAACACAACTACTAAAGCCTGGGTCATTTTAGAACAATTAATTGAGAGAGGTGATTAATAGCTTAATAATGGGTTTCTCTGTGAGTGCAGGGAACGCGTGGAAAAGGAATATGCAATTTCGGATCCCTAAAACGTAGCCTAATTGAAAACTCGGCGGTTGGCCTCCCCTGAGAGGTCTCTGTGGAGCCCCTGCTTTGGTGTCACCCCAGGCGGCCGTGACACAACACATTGGGGCTGGGAACGGGCAGGGACCATTGGTCCCATTTCACAGATGGGTATGGGGAGGCGAAGCCCAGAGAATCGACCCAGGCAACAAATATGAAGAAGGGGATTCAGGATTTCCACCCCTGTGCTCCTTCCTCTGCTGCAGCGGTGTTTGACGTGGGTCTGAGGGACGTCTACCAGCTTCTCCCAAGGGAACGCTGGAGAAATGCAAATATAAAGGGAAAAGGGCAGTTTTATTATTGGTGGTTTTAAATTCTTGACGTGGGAACCATCAGCTCCAGGCTGCAAATTAAAAAAGAAATAAAATCCTAACAAAAAACCAAATGTTAAAGGAGAACCACTCAAGATTTGGGACCAGTTACCAGTTTGCTTGTATAAACTGGAGGTCTCCAAGGAAGGCAGAGTCTGCTGGAGCAGAGTGGGTCAGTACCTTCCCCGCAATGCGTTTTGGGTCCTGAGCTGGTGTAGACGTGAGCCCTGGTTGCTGCTTCTGCCCACGGTCAGGAAAACCACATTCTGTGCCAGAAAAGCAACTTCAGGTTCACTTTCCTGTTTCTGCCACTTTCCTGGTCCAACGCATAGAAGTGCAATGCAAAAGGAGTCTTCTCTACGGAGAAGACTGTGCCACAGTGCACCATGACTTTTCATATCATTCTGTACTGCTGATCCTGATGGCTTTGGTTTTCCCTCATCCTCAGCGTACAGAGCTGCAGTTTGAAGCTGTGTGGGTTTATCCTATATAAACTCTAGTTTCGGGGTCTTGCCCTGACCATTTCTTACACAGGGGTTGTTCATTGGCATCAGGCAACCCCCCCAGGCTATGGCCAATTTCAGGAGTGCTGGGGCACTTTAGAATTACAAAGGCCGAGCGTGTTTTAAATAGATCTGCCCAGGTTATCATCTGCTGCTGTGTTTAATCTTTCTGGAACAGAGGGCTCAGGGCAGGCGCAAGTTTGGACCATTTAAACATCTTTTTTTTTTTAAAGGAACACAGTCATGCAGTGCTTACAGGACAAAAAAATGCTTTACAGCCTTTGTCCTCCAACTCTGGCTGAACCTTTGTGTCTCTCATGTTTATAGATCTCAGTTTCTCACAGAAATTTATCCGCGCTTGCTGCTACCCAGGCTGTTTGCAGCCAGAACAACACAAGTCCGGGGGTCCCTTCCTCAGGTCGTTATTGTCATGCAAAAAGCCAATGCAATGGGAAATCAAGCAGCTGAAATGACCCCCAGTGCCTCTGTGTGCACTGGGAGAAGTGGGGAAGGGTCTGGTCCCGCTGCCCCCGCAGCGAAACCAGACCCAAATCCACGCTCCCTGCTGCAAAATGATGAGCTATGGCAAAAATGTTCCTTATGCTCGGTGGAAGTTTAGATAAACTTCATTTTCAAACCAGCTAACGCATTCATTTGCATCGATTAATGCCTCCTAAGCTATAGTAATTAGTTGTAATTATCATTTGGCTGGAGTACAGGTAGAACTTGGAGCGTGGCTGCTCAGCCTGGTATTTTCGCGTTTCCCATAGACAAAGTGGTGTCTGCGGCATGTGAAGACGTTCTCGAATGGCAGATATTTCTGTACGGATTTGCATATTGGATATCAATGTAAAGAATCTCAAGAAACTAATGGAAAACTCAATTGAAACTGTCCTGCAGCATTGCAGGGGTAATGCTCTTCAGGTGGTGAACTGGTCTGGGCAAGTAGCTCCACTTTGCAAGTAGAAAGCCTGTGTTTTGCACCAGTTTGACTGGTTTTTGAGGGCTGCTGTGACAGGGGATGGTAAGAAATGGCAATTTGGGATGAGAGCAGCAGGACTTTTTAAGGAAGCTGAGCATGCCCTAAATACTGGAATATTACAAGTCATACTGGCACTGCAATGGGGAAATGGGGTGGGAAGGGGCTTTGTGAATCTCCGTTGCAGGAGTCGACCTCACGCTGAGTTTCCTCAGACTCGGGTCAATAACGAACACATTTATTCTCTCTTTTTTGTCTGAGAAGTCCATCAGAGAGAGGGAATGGAGGTAAATAGAGCCGGGCTCTGAAAAAGGAGTGGAAAAAAGGAGAAGGTTTTTATTGTAGCATTTGCATAATAGTCATCTCGCAAAATTGCTGGGAAATAATAGGAGGAGGAGATGGGGATGGGTAAGTTAAGTAGGGGGACAGTCGGTTTTCAGCCGCGTTAGAAGTGGAAATGTTTGCTCCTCTCTTTGATACGAGGAGCGGCGCCCGTGTAAAGAGCAGAGTTTATGGCAAGGCCACACGAGGGGGACGCACAGAACCCAGCCCAGGAGGTACCTGCTCAGGTCATCATGAATGCTTCAAACAAAAGCATTTCAAATATTCTTACAAACTCCCAGGGCTTTCCTTTAAGATGTCGGAAATCCTTCTTATGTGT
Source organism: Mesitornis unicolor (assembly GCF_000695765.1). Lineage (NCBI taxonomy): Eukaryota > Metazoa > Chordata > Aves > Mesitornithiformes > Mesitornithidae > Mesitornis > Mesitornis unicolor. The sequence continues at coordinate 10,724 of NW_010202977.1, read as the reverse complement.
GTGCAGATGGGGAAGGACCAGGTAAAAAGGACTTGTTAAAGGCAATGCTTCTTAGTAACTTAATTTTACTGGTTAATTGCCAACTAAGCTCCAGGTCGAACTTGCTGTTTCCTTCAAAACAATGTCATTTTTTCCCCCACTTTTTGCATTCAATCTGTGTTTGCAAATGCTGAGCAGCTCAGCAGGCATCACCTTACCCATCCCCTCTTATTGTAATGACAGCAAAGAACACTATTTAGGGAGAATTATCTCATTTTTGAATCATTTCATTGATAGCAAATCCATCCAGCACCTGACGTGTTTTTATTTTTTCACCATATGCCATCAGAAATATTTAATTCATGTACAAAATTTAAGATTAATCGTAATGATAATGAGTAACCGCAGCTAAACTGAGAGAAACGCGCTCGTTTATTTTATGCTAATTTTTGGAGGACATTGTAAGGTTTGGAAAGAATTTAAATTCACGCTTGAAACGTATTGATTAGCGAGACTTAATTTTTCTTTAGCTCTCTCTGATAGTGTTGTAAATATTTTCATTTGTTACGCATAACAAAATATACATGAATCTGTCAGGATATAAATGGCTTTCTGCTGGCCACTATGGCTTGAGGGATTTATTCCAAGTCAGTCGTGTTACTGCTCGCCCTCAGGATGTATAATGTATATTTTAAGGGAATGTGGATTACTGTGAGACACTTATATTATTTGTGTGATTAATATTAGTGTTACAATGAATGAGGTCCTGTGGTCTTGCTTTGCTCTTATAGCGACTTAATCATTTCTCACAACGGTGAAGTCATCTTAATAAAACATTCCACACAGTAGTTTGTTTTTCCTCCGATATGACAAATGCGGCCGCGGTAAGATGTGAATTTTCCGTTATTAAATATATGGTATCATGAATTTAATTTACTGTAGGACATGTACATGATATCATTATGTCGCAGAGTGAAATTTGAATTCGAGCCCATTTCTCCTCGCCCGGGTGGGACTGGAAGCAGAGCAGAAAGCGGCCAGGAAGCACATTTCTGAAGTTCAGCTCTAGAAAGTGCATTTCCGAAGTTCGGTTCTTCACAAATAAGCGAACTTAGTGGTGAAGTTTTGGCTGTGGAATTTCGCGTGCTGACAAAGGTCACCCCTGCAGAGCCGTGTTTAAAGTTTGATGTGTGTAATTTGCCATGATCTGTGCACAAATGTGGTTGAAGCAGTGAAACCTGCGGTGGGAAGGAGGCAGAGGCTGATCCTTGGCCACCATAACCTGCCCCCTCCCACACCACAGAGACATCCCGGATCATTGAGGATGCTCCTGGGGGATGAGACATCCCCAGGGAAATCCGGGACCTTGGCTTTGGTGGAGAGGTGGCCAATGGGCAGCCCTTGCCCTTCCCCAACTGCCATGAAACCCAACCATTGCTGCACTTCTCCTAATGTGTAAGTGTCTCTGATTAAATTATTTAATCATATTACTTAATGGGTAATTGTGACATGAGCTGCTTCTGGGATTATGCTTCTGCATGGGGCTTGCGGAGGTGCCCCAAAACTGGTGGTGTTTTGGGAGCGCACAGGAGTTCACATTCCTCGTTAAGTAGCGAGCATTTGTCCATTGCTTTAACTAGCAATTTTTAGGTATGTTTGCTATGTAGCAGCACAGCGAAAGGTTGGCCTGGTACTCTAGAATTTCTTAATAATCATTACGTTAACGAGTTTTATCGGTGTCTGTTGTGATGGATGTGAACGCGCCCAAAGAACCAGTGCAACATCTATACCATGTGTTGTAAACACTACCATGTGCTGTAAATGCACTCCTACCTGAGGAGGCTACCTGCACCCCACTGAAACACCAGCCTTCGTACAGAGCAAATATGTGCCATGCATTTTTTGGTCTAAAAGTCCCTAAAATTATCTAGCGCAAGTTGTCCGCGGTGCAAAAGAATGATGCTGGTAATTACAATAAATTCAGCCAGGGTACGGTGGACAAGAGCTTTAAAAACTTCAGAAACATCAATTAAAACCCAAGTTCTGTGCAATAAGCATCAAAAATTGATAAAAACTCAAATTTAGGTTTTTAGATTTAGTGTTTAAATCAATCAACTGCAAACAAGATTTAATTAAAGAATATTATTTCAAAGTGTAATTACCTACTGGGATTAGAATGAACCTCTATTGCCCATAATGTTCTCCTACTGTGATCCCACACTGAAAAATGTTGAGTTTTAGATTAATATGCATCTTGTAAGTACAAGTCCTAATCTCAATCTTAAAGGACATTTAAAACACACTTGGAACCTTCTATGCAATCAAGCACAGTGTGACTACAATGTCCACCATGCTAAATTTGTGATTACATTTTTTATGTGCATGATTTAAATCGCTTTAGCAGCCGTCCGGGGAGCATTTTACCCTGCATATTAATTACACAAAGGCTTTGTGGCGCGAGGGGCTCGCTGGTCATGGTCTGTAATCCAGCTCATTTGAGCTGCCAGCGCCGGCTCTGCGCACGCTGTGCACATCAAGCCCGGCTTTAAATGTGGAATTTGCCGGGATGGGTAACAGGTATGGCTCCTGCTCCAGCAACGCCATTTATTTAGTGACATCTGCAAAATAACTGCTTAAAAGTCTGCAGAGCGTGCTCAGGGCTTCGGCAAATACACCGAAATTTGGGGGCTGGGAGTCCTGCTTCCTGCTATCTCCAAAAAGCAAAGTCCTGGCAAAAAATGCTAAAAATCAACCCCACTTCTTGCTCAAATGAGAGAATTCTGTTGTTCCTTTCATTCAAACCTCTAGTAGTTAAAACTATATTAAGTACTAATACAAAATATTTTTCAATTGCTTGTTGGCTTCCTTTTCATCTGAATACCCTTTCCCTTCTCAAAAGATGGCTTCATCTACTCTAGTTTTTAAAATTTATTTATAATTTGTCACATTTCACCCGGTCTTTTTATTTATTTATAATTAGTCCACCTTATTTGGATCACAAACTCTCACTCTGCTAGGGGTTTACTATTGCGTACAGCACTGCAAATCAACCGAGCACACTGACAATAAAGCCACAGTAAACATTTTGATGCACGTACTTTGCACGTATGCAGCTTTTAGAATCTGAATTTTTAAAGCCAAAATCTGTCATTGTGGTACCTATGAGAAAACCAGGGTTAAATTTAGGGATAAAAGAGGGGACGGAGGTGGTGGGATCCCGGGTGCCCTGTTGGGATCGATGGACTCCCTGTGTCAACAAAGGCACGGGGTTGGCTTTTTGACTTTAGTCATAGACCAGATTCTGCAACCTTCAATTATTTCTCACTTAGGAAACATTTAATTGAAGCCATAAGTAGGCCATATTTTTATTATTCTAATGAGATTCATGGGACTAATCGTGTAGCAGAGACAGACTTGGAGCCTCCGCTCCCTCTCCTTTTGCGCAAGAGCCAAATGAGAATAAGGAGGTGTAGCAACGGTGCGGAAACCTCCAGAAAAGGTGGGTGTTTGGCATTTCTGGGGAAGTCTTGCGAGGATTTCGGAGCGATGTGTTTCTTACTGAACGGTTCTTCTGAGCTGTGATTAATTCAAATTATTTTTGGTAGAGTTACCCCTGTCTCGGTGGCTCCGTGTGATGAGCTCTGCCCGTTCTCAGGAGCTGATGTATTGGTGTTCTTCTAACCCCTGCCCATAGCTGTGCTTATTTTCTTGGTCTTAACCAACAAAAAACCCCCAAACCCAATGCTAGATAATCTGGAGTCGATTTGTTCCAGTTTTCCATGTGAAATCTGGAGAGCACTTTTTCTAAGCTCAGAAAAGCAGTCATTGCAGTCACATCATCTGAAGAAACACCAATCTTGGCCCATTTTTGTCAGCTTTTGAAGACCGGATGAGGAAGGAAATGGCAAAGGAAAACACTGCTGCAAGATAAAACCAGCTGCACTGTATTGCATTGAAATATCTGTGTAAAATATTTGATTTTTACTTTGGTTTTCACAGTAGAAGCTGTTCTTCTGATTTAGCCAAATCTGTGAATTTGGTGTTTTCCTGTCGGGTTTTTGTTTGTTTGTTTCCCCCAAAATATGATTAGTCCAGTCAAAAGTCACACAAACTTTTAATATTTAATATAGTTATTATTTTTATTATTTATCTTATTCAATATATTTTTTAAATATTTAATATATTTTCTGGCGTTTCCTGATGGGTATGCGTGGTAACCTCGGAGCAGGCGGCTCCGTGCTGAACGCAGAGCTTTCCCGGTGCCGCTCCCCAAGATTTCCACCAGAACTTTCTTTTTCTCAAAACTTCTGCTAAAAGGCCCATTTCTGCAGTGAAAATGCCATTCGGGTGCTCGGGCCGTGCCTCTAACACAGTTTACAGTGCCTTCTAATAGAGATGCACATTAGCAAAGTCTATACTCTCAAGTTGGGCAGCTATTTTTCTTGGAAACCCACCCCAAATCTGTGGCCTTTTACATTAAATTTTAATCAGCCTCGAATTTTGAAATCTCAGCATAAAGCTGTTGATATCTGTCTCCCTTGATAAATTATAAAGGTAAACTTTAATGAACAGCGAATAGAATCACCTTTGCTACTTGGGGGTAATAGAATAAAAAAGCAAACAAACACATTTTTCTTACTGCCACATGCCTCTCCTTAATAATAAGTCCTGTGTCTTCTGCAGAAATGGATGCTGTATAAAGTCTCATTAAATTAGCTGACTGATGGAATAAATACACAGCCCATGGCTCTCCGGTCCATAGCGAACCAGGCAAGGGTCTCGATATCTCAGAGTTCTGCTTATTTACACATGCCTCGGACTCTTCTCACAGATATGTAAATTATTCTGGTTAAAACTAAATGCTAAAGTCTACACCATTAGTCTTCCACTTCATGATCTCCACATGGGGCTGTTAGAGGGATAATGTACCATACAATACACGGTTTACTTTTAATTAATAGAAAAAAAATGTGAAATGAATATTAAATGTAGCTTAATGCGAAAGAAACCTCAAAGCAGTAGGGTTGTTATTTTTTTTTTTTCTTAAATATTCCGCTCCGCTTCGGCGTTAGGAAATAAGAAATGTGGTAGCAGCCTGGAAGCATCATTAAAACCTGGGGAAAGGAGACGACGTGGGGAAAGGGATGGTCCCAGCCTGGAGATCGGGTACCCGAAATCCCCCACGGCGCCCCGCCACGTGACGCGGGAATTGCGGAACCCGGTATTAAATCTTCATATAAAAAAAAAAGCCCCTTATCAAATAGAAGCATTTAATTAAAACACAGGATCTGTTTGTCTGCGTTATAACGCAAGGCGTCAGAGTTAATGCCCCTGTTTTCAATAAATAGAATTACCGACTGGCAAACAGATTCTCACGCCGCTCCCCACAACGGAGCGGGATTTTAATTACGCGCCGTTCCTCATTGCGCCGCGGCGTTTGCCGACGGGACGAGCCAGGATTTGAGCAGAAAAGCCCCGTTAAGTCGCGTTTTCCCCCAGTGCCGTCCCCTTTGTCTGCCGTGGCTCACCTAGGATGAGGTGTGGGTCTGGGATGCAGACAAAGGCTGGTGGAGATAACCCAGTCCTCACTGAAGGCCCTGGTGTGTGAGATTAAAAGGGCTCCATCAAAAGCCGGGAAATAGCAACTTTTCATCCCCTTTGCCAAGGCAAGGCGGTGTTTTGCAATAACGTAAAGACCCTGCGTTTCGAAGGCTCTTCAGCAGGCGGAGTGTGAAACTAAACGCCGCTTGCTCATTTCTAAATTATTCATACGCTCTTAATTGCGATGTTATCCTTATAACTGCTAGGAATGGTACCATTTACGGCCTAAAAACCCGCTTGAAACGGGTTCGCTGGATGCACGGCAGCCGCATCTGTGATGCAGGGGATAAGCGAGGAGGCTCCGTGGGCAGAAATGCAGCCAAAACTGGGATTTTCACACCGAGGCATTGAAGTGATGGAGCCGATGGATGGGATGGGATGGGATGGGGAATCCTCATCCTTGCCATCATCCTTTCTGTGTCCTGTCTAGGTAGGACCAGAGGACATAAACCTCATGGGTCACAAACCCCATAGCGTGGTGTTTCTTCCTTCTCTTCATGGTGTTTCTTCTGGGAAATAAGAGGAAATATGGCCCTGAAAGAAGAAGTAGGACCTGGAAAGGGTGGTGCCAAGTCCCCTTTTGGGCAGCTGGAGTGAGGTGTGGGTAGCGCCACGTCCATGCTCCTATTTCCGAGGGGGTACGAGGTACCTTTGCAGAAATAGTATCCCTTCTTTTTGAATAAAATAGTACAGCTGTTCTGAAAATTGCACTTTTTAGGTGATTGAAATTTAGGCAACTGAATTTTAGGCCATCGAAAACAAAAAATGAAGATCAGAATTTCAAACACTTGTTCAAATTGCTTCAAGTCTGCAAAATCATGTTGGTCCAAAAACTCTACGGAGGTGCAAGATGGGAATTTTATTTATTTTTCAATCTACCGATCAACAGCCGAGCACTGAGCTTTCACGCACAAAGCTGTATTGATTTCTGTGTGATTCCTGAAGCGGGTCACAGTTTGGGAGGCTTTTAAGGGCTTTTACATCCCCTTATTTTGCCAGAGGCAACATTGGCCTCCACTGAACCCCACCAGGGCTGACCCTGTGCTTGCACAGCTGGGGGCAATGGCAACCACCCTCCTTGCTGTGGCCACCTGGGTGGGAGGAGGAGGAAAAGGAGGAAGAGGAAGAGGAGGTCCTGGGCCATTTCCTTCATTAGCTGGTGGGGCTGGAGCGCAGCATCTTCAATGCAGAGTGAGGTGCTGCTGGGGATGAAGGCGTTTAGGTAAGCTCTTGGTGAGGGGAAGTGGGGGAAAAATGCTGTTATTTTGCTATGGGATGCTTGCAAGTCATTTGTGGTTTCTTTAAAGGCAACAATCACGAAGCCCACTTCCAGCTGAGTTTTTGTGTTAAGAGGCTGCTGGTGGTGGTTTGCTCAGCATTCCTTTTGTTTCTGTTGGGTTTCACTTTCAGTTTTGGGGTGTGAGCTGGGCCTGGGGGCTGCGTTGTCTCGGTAAATGCTGCTGTTTGCCTCTGCTTCTTGATTTTTTGAGAATTGTTTCTGTTTGTTACTAAAATGTTAAATTGGGGATGAGGGTAGGAAGACTCTGGCACTGTTTTGGTAGAGCCTGAGATGATTTGAAAATCTTTTTAGTGGCAAAATGCACTTTAGAAAAACTTACATGTTCCATTTTCCTTGATATATGTGAAGCACAAACTGAACTGATACTGTCTTAACAATATTTTGGATAATTTCTTGTAATTATGCCTGTTGGATGCTCCCTTGGGACCTCTCGGGTTGTCTGTTAGGATGAAGTCCCTGAGATGGGTGATGACTGGGACTTTCTGAGCCTGTTGGATGGCACAGGCCTGGCTGCCCAGGGAAATGCTTTTTGTCTTCCAAGATTTGGCTGTAAAACTCAGAAAGGAAGAGTGTTTATTAGGGTAGGATAAAATATTTGATTTCAGAGTAAGCTGTGAACCTGCTCTGTATTTTTCCTTGTGGGTCGTGCTGCAGGGGGATGCGTTCCTGTTAACGGATTCTGTGTTTTCAGTTAAAAATCTGGGAAAATCTTGTCTCTAGAATTGGTATTTAGAACCTCACTGATAATGCTGGAAGCCTTGGTGTCTGATTTTTAGCATTTTTAGCATCATGAGCTGCCTGGTCTAAGAGCAGAGGGGCCAGAAAAAAACCCAATTAACTTCTCTTTCGATGTGTGTTTGAATACTCTGGGTTTACTCATTGCACCGTGGCTCTCAGAATTTAAAGTGTCAGAGGTTTAAGTTGGTGTTGTCCCGTGTTGGTCATGATTTGCTGGTGCCTCATCCTCATGGTCCAAGGACGTCCCCGGATGGGGCTGGTGTCCATTGCCATAGCTGTATGGAAATCTGCTGCTCCTGATGAGATCTGTAGTGAAATTCTCCCTGCAAATCATGCGTTTTCCTCAGAATTGAAAGCAAATTGGCAGAAAAATCATAGAAATTCCTCGTGCACTCCCTAACACATCACTGGACCATAAACCATCAATGACTAGAATGAATGTGTTCTTGTATTTTACAACAAACTCGCAGGAAAGCATTACCAGCATTTCCAGTCTCAGTGTTGCAGGAATACACCGAGTCCAGGCTGATGACAAACACCGCATTTCGGATTACTCAAGATCCCCAAAGCCAAAATAAATACATTTCCAGATGAATGTGTCCCAGTGCTGTCACAAATGCCCAGCGGGATCCCTTTTCCGTGCTGGCTTCAAAGCGCACATCGCAGACAACTTTCTGTGCGGGTTGTGCCTCAGGGCGCTGTGATTAGGGGGGAAAGAAAAAGCAAATTCATTTGGTTACCCAGGCTTTTGTACCTTTTCCTCCCAGTCTGCTCTAGGTAGGGTTTTCATTTCCTAAATAACAGGACCCAAAGCTCTGGTTTGGGAGGCTCCTTGATGCTGCGGAGTTTAACTTTTGCACAGAATAAAAGAACACTTTCTGTTGTCTTAGAGTGTTGTATTTGTTATTTTTTTTTATTTAAATTTATTTTTAATCTCCGCAGAAGGGAAAATAGAGTCCTAGCAAACACATCTTGGTGTTCTCCATCTGTGATGTTGTGTGGCACAAGCCAATCTTGCACAGGATGATGAGGCTCCCCTGTCCTTATAGTGACGAAAAGCAATTTATTTAACCTTCTCTTCAGTGGAATCTGAGCGCGGTGCTTTTATAGACAGCCGGGGCAGTCTTAATTCTGTCGATGTGAGCGTTATTTGCGAATAAATGCCCTTCATAGTCTCTAAAAATTATTATTCAGGATGTCTTCCCATCTCGCAGGTGAACTATGAACTAATGGTTCCTTTTTGCATAGTTCACTTGACAAAGAACTGGTAGATTTTCTGTGTAATTTGCTATTATCCTAAAACTCTCGGCAAACCAAAATGCCAACCTGGGTTTTAAAATGTGATGTGTTTGAAAATGGAAATTTGACCACTCCAAATAGCAAAATCTTCATTTCCATTAGGATTTTTATGAACTGTCTGATTATAGATCAGAAAAACTCACACTGTTCTACAGCCTCCCGCGATGCACTAGGCAAAATGATGAAAACAAAGGCAATTATTTGTAGTGGGAATGGCATGTTTCACTTACTGCTTTATTGGAGAATGTAGTCACATTGGAGGTAACTACATTTTCAGGGATTTATTTACTTTAGGAGACTGTGGGTCTCTCTCAGACCTTCCACTCTTATTTTCTCTCCATGGAGAGCAAGTGCGAGCTCCCTGAGCAGAAAGTGCTGTGGTGGGGCATCATAGGATGCATCCGCATCTCCTTGATGTGTCCAACACCCTGAGGACATCGGGGATGCTCACCCCGGGAGAGGTGGGGACTTTGGGCATGGCTGTGTCCTCACCTGGGTCACTGCATCTGGGGGGGCTCAACTGGAGAGGAGGAGCTGAGGGGAGCCCTTATCCCCTCTGCAGCTCCTGAAAGGAGGGAGTAGTGAGGGGGGGTCGGGCTCTGCTCCCCATAACAAGTGATGGGACGAGAGGAAATGGCCCCAAGTTGTGCCAGGGGAGGGTGAGGTTGGATCTGAGGGGAAATTTCTTTATGAAAGAGCAGTCAAGCACTGGCAGGGGCTGCCCAGGGCAGTGGTGGAGTCCCCATCCCTGGAGGGGTTCACAAACTGTGTGGATGTGGCACTTGGGGATGTGGTTTATGGCCATGGTGGGGTTGGGTTGACGTTGGACTGGGTGATTTTGGAGGCATCTTCCAACCTGAATGATCCTATGCTCATGGCCAGCACCTTGAGAGGGATGGGCAGGAGCCCTCAGCCTGTTTGTGAGGGCTGCCTGCTCCTTCCAGAGAAGGATGTGATGACATTTTGGAGGTGCATTCCTTCAGAAAGAGGTCTCTTCCCTACTCTAGGGGTTTTTCTTCTGTATAGTGGCTACAGGTGGAATATCTTGTCAGTATGTGAGCAATAAATCTTGCTCCTCTGTAAGCCGTTGTGTTTGCCGTTCGGGATGCTCACATACTCTGACGCAGAGGGTGTAAGGGTGCAGTTCTGGGTCTGACCAGCCGTGTAGTTGGTGTCTCTTGCCTTCATGAACGGGAAGAGGCTATCAGTGGGTTTATGTTAATGCGCTCCGTGCTCGCTCCCTCCTCCCGCCGGCTCTGCCGTCCCCGGGGCTCCCCAGCCGGCTGGATGCGATATTGCCTAAAGCAACCCGGGCACAAAGGAAGCCGTCGCTCGCAGCAAAGTGCGGCTCTGTCCCCGCAAATGTGCGGCACAGCTGGAGGAGGCCCCCGGGGGCTCATTTGTGCCTCTCCTCTCCCCCGGGGGCTGAGCCCGGCTTTGGTGGACGAGCGGTGCCAAGGCAAATCCCGAGGATGGATTTTTTTGGATCCCTGACCGGATTCCAGCATCCCGAGCAGACTGCAAAATGAGGATGCATGTCCAAACTGCCGATGGGCAGAGATGGGAGCAGCAGGAGGGGGGGGATAAAAATAAATAAATTTAAAAAACAATACATTTCTACTGTTGTTTGAAATCTCTTTGCATCAAGTGCTCATGCCAGACTACGCTCCAATGTGTGTGTTCGTCGCTAAGCAGGTCCCATGCGTGGGCTGCTGATCCATACACCCTGACTGGCGTGACTTGCGTGCACTGGGAAGGGGTTTGTTAATTGTTGGAGGCAGGTTTGTGTCTGCTGCTTCTTCTCGGC
>NW_010202976.1:0-2120 GCF_000695765.1 Mesitornis unicolor | reverse complement strand
ATACCCCCTCAAACAACCTCCCCGAACACCCCCCAAACCTAACCCTTGCTGGCCCCAGCTGCACAACACCCCCCTCAAGCTGTGCCCCCCATGGTCCCCTCACGCCTGGTGGGCACGTCTTCCCTCTGGCAGCCAAGCTCAAAGAGCCCCAGCTCCTTCAGCACCGCCTTGACCATCACCATCACTGTCTCCAGTGCCGCCATCTTCATGGCAAAAAATAAACAAAACAAGAAAACAGACTGACAATAATGTTATGATATATATACAGCTATTGAAAGCAACAGACTTCCAAAAAACATGCAAGAAGTAATCAGTATAAATTCATTATCTAATATGTAATTGAGTGAAATGGGAAGATAATTTAAGGAAATAACAAAAAGGCTCAAGGTAGATATGATTTTAAAGGATGAGGAAATAGTCAAAGTTGAAGCAGTATATTGAACACATACCAGGTTCAGCTAGAGGTAATGTGCCAGAATCACAGTGGAAATAACATGTAATTTACAGCATAAATCTTTCAGGCTGAAATGTCCTTTTAAAATTTATTTAAAATTGTAAAACATGTGGCATTTGGAGAGCATTCATTCCCCAAATATATGTGTAACATGGGTCAGGTGAGGTTTTAAAATGGTTAGGATATTTGCTTGGTCAGAATTCTTCATGAACTCCGTTGTTTTGCCAGGATCTCATAGCTGGCTGCTGTTTATTTTAAGCATTTAAACTTGTAGCATAACCAAGACAGGTTACAAAACAGAGCAGTTGCCTGAAGAGTTTGCCCTTCAGGCAACTTACCAGTGTCATTACCTGTATAATACTTTCTGTGTTCAAAGAAAGAAGACATAATTCAATGCAGGGTTTCTTGACCTTTATTTGGCTGCCATCATGGTGCATGTGAATTCATGTTTTACCACAGCAACATCAGGCAGCAGCACCTTTCTGCACAAGTCAGTGATCTAGAGTCCACTTAAAAGATTTCACTAATGTGAAAGCTTTTGTGGCCTTTCATAATTTTGTGTGTGTGTGAATACGGTACAGGCCAGTCCCAATTGTCTTGGTTTCTCAACTTTAAAATAAGAATAATGCTTCAAAAGGCATGGGAGTTATAATCTGTTAGTGACTGTGATGTTGTGAAGGTATGGAAAAGAAAGATTGAGCTAGTTATTCACCTTTTCTAAAGAGAGTTGTAAATGGAAAATTAATAAGTCCACATTTAGTTGGAATCACAGAAAAGCAGGGCTGAAAAGGGCCACAAGACATAATTTTGGATAGCTAGGTCATTCATATGCGCAATATTTTCCATTAGTTTATCGACAGATAGATACAGAACTATTTTGTAGCATATAAGGCTGTTGTATACTTCAGGTTCTCTGGGTGCCCTTTTTTCAACTTGGTCAGGGCAAATAGAATAGGCAATATGTCTGGATTGCATAGCTATAGTGTCCAGGACATACTTCACACTTTCCCTTGGAATTTCCTGATGAGAAATGTCGGAGCCCCTAACTGAAAAATTAGCAAATGCTGGCAGTGCTAGAGGTATAGAAATCAAGTATGATCAAGACTGTTTTGACATGATGAAGAGTAGCTTAAGTCACTTGGAACTGATTTAACCAGAAAGCCACTACAGAATGATCCCACGGCTGACATACCCACTAGCCTATACTGGCAAATGAAAGGAGTTAGTTCAGCAAAAGAGAGCCAGTACATAATACCACTTGTAATTTCCTAACTACTTCCTCCCAAAGAGGGGATTAAAATAGATGTAAAAGTATAAGATCTTGCTTTTGGCTTCTAGCTCCTGGAATACACATCTATGCACAAGAAAACCAGGCAATAAATATTCTCTGTTCTTGTAGAACCACTGTTTTGTTGGTGGTTGTGGTTTTTGTTGGGGTTTTTTGGGGTGCTTTTTGTTGTTGTTGTATGGCTGGACTATTGCATTTAATGATTACCAACATCAGAGTAGAACAATGGAAGATAATCAGATCTTAAAATCAAAACACCGTCCCCGCACCCTTCCTTTCTTCCTGGGCTCAGCTTTTGTTCCCGGTTTCTTCCCTTCCCCCACCTTGAGGCACAAGGTGATGGGAGCAGGGGGTTGCAGTTGGTTTTCACATGTGCTT
>NW_010202975.1:0-831 GCF_000695765.1 Mesitornis unicolor | reverse complement strand
CGGGGGCCGCGCGGCTGCCGGGCTCCTCAGCCGGGGTCGTCCGGGAAGCTCCGGGTCGCGGCGACCTAAAAATTCAATGAAAATGCAAAATTTAGGGCAAATTTGAGGAATTTTAAGCAAAATTTAATGAGGTTTTCCTGGAATTGCCCCCAAATTTTCCTGGATTTTTTCCCCAAATTTTTCCTGGATTTTTTCCCAAATTTTTCCCAGTTTTGCCTCAAATTTTCCCATCTTTGCCCCAAATTTCCCATATTTTTACCTCACATTTCCTCAGTTTCCCCCAAAATTTTCCTATTTTGGCACATTTTCCATATTTTTGCCCCAAATTTCCCCATTTTGGCCTCAAATTTCCTTGGGTTTGCCCCAAATTTCCCCACTTTACTATTTTCCCCCAGATTTTCCCATTTTCCCCCAGATTTTCCCAGTTTTGCCCCAAATTTTCCCAGTTTTGCCCCAAATTGTCTCGGTGTTGCCACATTTCCTCATTTTCCCCCCATATTTTCTCTTTTCCCAAAATTTTGCCAGTTTTTGCCCCAAGTTTTCTCATTTTTGCCCCAATTTTCCCCAGTTTCCCCACATTCTCTCGGTTTCACTCCTAATTTTGCCAGTTTCGCTTCAAATTTTTCCAGTTTTGCCTCAAATTTTCCCAGTTTTGCCCCAAATTTCCCATATTTTTTCCAGTTTTCTTTTTTCCGTCCCAAATTTTCTCAGTTTTACCCTAAATTTTCCCATTTTTGCCCTAAATTTCCCATGGTCTTGCCCCAAATGTTCTCAATTTTGCCCCAAATTTTCCCATTTTTCCCCATTTTCTCCCCAACCTTTCCTGGTTTT
>NW_010202974.1:0-5541 GCF_000695765.1 Mesitornis unicolor | reverse complement strand
ATCCAGCCAGTTTTTTACCCAGCAAAGCGTGGTTAACTGTGGAATTTGCCTATAGTTCTTGCTGTAAGAAGTTCAAAACAGTTTGAACACACTTCCCCATGTTACTGCTAGCTCAAATCAGTTCCATGATCCAGTTGACTACACAGCCCCACAAATTGTTACATTACAACCAAGGCTGGAAAGAGGTTGATGAATACAGAGGGTGCCGAACATCAGCACCATCATCTAAGACAACAACTGAGAATTTCCAAAAGGCATTATTCACATTCCTAACTGCCCATGCCATCATCAGTTATTAATAGATAATTTCTTATATGGTAACTTATTTAAGAAATGCTAGTATTCTCTTAAAGAGTAGGCTACGATAACTTCAAAATGGGCAATTACCACAGATGCAACTGAGGACATAGTTTCTCAAAATACAGACTACGGGGCCACTTCTGCTCTCCCCACTCCATTCACACCATCGTAACGCCACAAAGTTGTTTGGTTTCCCCCCCACTCCCCCTTGGTTATGAGGATAGTACAAGGTAACTCAGCCAGACCTATTTTAAAGGATGAAAGCACAGAAAGCAGGACTGATTAAATGGCATTTATTTTACAGATAGAAAAGAAAGTAAAAGACTGACAATAATGAAATGTAAGACAAGTGAAGATCCTTGTAATTTAGTCTGATTGCTTACATAAAAGTCACAGGTTCTTCCTTAATTTTTATTCATAAGCAATCATAGTTTCAAATAATACCTAAGTTTCCCAGTAATAAAGAAATCCACCACCATCTTGGTGAACTCTTCAAATGATTAGCAGCTTATCTCAAGTAATTTTCAACTAGCCTTCTTTACCTTCCTGGGATAAATCTTTGGTAGTTTAAAACAGCTAACAAAGTGCACTAATAAATCCATTTATGGAATATTGCAAATTTAAGAGCTACACAACCTCACAAAAAATAACAAAACACACAAAAAACCCACAACTACCTTAGTGAACCCTGGTTGCCGTGTTTGCAGCCATATCGTGAATGTGAAATTGTTGTTACATTACATCCCCTTTTTGAAATTTATAGGTATCTTATCTCTAAGTCTTTCACATAAAATAAGTAAAGTTTACACATTACACCCCCTCTTTTCTTTCAGACAGAACTGAGAATTTTGAGTCATATTTTCATTTTTTGTTTAAGGAAACATTCACTGGGTTTGAATCAAGTCTCTTTCAATCAGTAGACAACACAAGTATTTGTAAATAATATTTTAAATTACAATAGACAAATAAATCATCTTGAGTTTACTAGCAGAATACTTGCAATACAGCATAATATTTTAGAAGAGAGCTGCTAGTCCAGTTACACAATATATTCTTATATAAGAATCTCTACTTCATCTGAATTTAATAAAAATACACACTCTGGAGGATGGAAGGAAAACTGTATAAATAAAAGCACCATTTTGTCGGTATGAACTGTCTATCCTATGTGCTACACTAAATAAGGGTCATATATCCACACTTCTGACATACCAGCACAGTTACTTGGCATCAACAACCCCCAAATAAAATTTGACTTAAACCACTGACATTTAGAGTCCCTACAATAAAAGGAAAATGCCATCATTCAAATAATAAAGAGCAACAGCTGCTGCAACCCCTGTCTACAATGTACATAATAGACAAAAGAGCATATTTTACACAGTGTAGAAAGAACATAAACAATCATACGAAAAAGTGGCAGATAAGTCAGTTACAAGAGAGAACCTGAACATTAAATCAAATTAAAATCTAGGAGTTTAAGAGCAGCTATGTCAAATGTTCAGAAATCAGATTTCCACAAAGTGCCATTCTTAACAGAATTTATATTTCAGCTTTGCCATGAGTGGTCTGATTTTTGAATTCATTATAGAAGTAAAACTTTCCCTTCAATTAGTTCTTTAATGCTGCTTTCTACCTGTAAAATACACGTTTTTAATGTTAAAAAACAGAATACATCAAATATATCTTCAAGAATAACAATGAATATTATATATATAACAATGAATATTGTTTCTATCCTACAGACTCTACTTTCACCTAATTCCTCCAAATAAAAAACCCAGGTAATTCAAATACTGAACACACCATTTCACCACCACCACAACTTTCCTATTCTCCTGAAAAAAACTAAAATACAGTTTCAAGAATAAGTCTTAGGAGCTAAGAAAATATGGGATATTTTGTAACAGGAAAATAAAAGCATGCTCTGAAGTCAGAGATCTATTAGGCCATTCTTTAAGCAGAGCTGCTCTCAAATATTCACACATTATTATTCTTATTGGACCTAGGGCATTGCAGAGCAAGACAGAGGATGCAGGACATTTGGAAGTCAACTCGTCAACAAAGCAGCTTTACATTTTACTTTCGATTAACAGGTAATCAATAGATGTTAGAGCCACTTAAGTCATTTCACACAGAAAGGAGGCTACCATATTCTACAACAGTTAATTTTATAGATGCACAAACTACTAGAGATTTATATATAGCACACCGTAATCATTTCACCTTGATGTGATAAAGACGGCAGGCCCAGCTGCAAAATCTGTTCCCAGAAGAAAGTGTCAACATCTCAGATGCATGTGAAAAGCTATGCTAGCTCAGAACTCTACTGGAGCCATGGACTGCAAACTGGAAAAACTAAAGGAAAATACACACCTGGAGATAGACAGAAGACAAGCAAGAATTGCTCTGACAAGCCAGGTCGTTCTCCTAACCAGCCAACAGCAGCCAGCTCCATCTGAATCTCTAAATGAACACTCCAAACAAGTAAATTTTAAGCTATTATGCATTATTAACAATTTAGTTATGCTCAGATCCCATTAGAAAACACTTCACTAAAGTATATCCACTTCCAACCCTCCTTACATATGGGCATAGATAGCTGATATGTGACTACGATATCTTCCAACTTCTCTTTCAACGTAACTCAAAACTAAATAAAGTGTGGATCTACAATATGAACTAACTTCACAAATAGACAAGCAACTTTCACAATAACCACAGAATTATAATTAGCTCACAAAAATAATTCTTAGCAATTCCTCTACCATTATTAATCATGCTGTAGGCTTTAACAGCAAATAATTCATGTAAGTATCCTGTAACTTAAACACTGAAATCATTACCCTGACAAATCTGCTACAAAACAGACACTTTGCAATTCTAGCAATTATATTAGTAATTTACACATTAGTGACACATTTTTTTGCCTGCTTGGTATCAGTGCAGTCAGGTCCTGCAGTGTAATACAACATTATGTAAGTTGGCATCTTGTAATCAAGTGTTTGCCACTCAATAATACCAATTATCAACCATGCACCAGAATGCTAACTATCACTATGGTCCTTGATAGTAGTAGGGTGTTAATTTTACTTTTTTTTTTTTCTTCCTCTTCCGAATGTCCTCATATAATGTCATTGAGCTGCGGAGCAAAATCAGAAGCACAACTTTCCTGAGCTGTATGCATATGCAGAAGGAGACTCATGACCCTCTGGACACTGTCCAAGTGACTCTGAAGTAGCTCGTGTGACAGCCAGGTATGCACGCTATAGTTTTGCATTTTGACTTGCTTCACTTTAGGCAATAAGTCTTATGACCCTTGCACCACACTGAGCCACACTTCCACAGAAACTTAATATCTAGGTAGCTTAATATCAATTAAAGACCTAAGAACACACTGATAACAACCTACTCTACCAGGTAACATACAGAAAAATCCTTTCAAATGATCCTACTGTAACTGCCACTCTCTTATCAAAAGGAACAAATCAACATGTGCTATTCCTACCTCCCCACATACATTCACCCCCTACTTAACCAGAATAACTGAAATTCTAAGAAATGTACTAATAGCGTAGAAGCTATGTTTTTCATCTTAATTTTTGCAAAAATGTGTAACTTTAGCTGTGTTCAGACAACATGTGGGGACAAAATGTTTCAAACAGACACCACAAAAAACCCCAAAATAACCCTTGCCCTCTTCTCCAGAGTGCAAGTCTGCTGCATATGCTTCGAATTATAAATATGGTAACATAACATGGGGAGAGAGCCAGCCCCTTGAATATGATCTGAGACTACTAACCCATATTTGTGCTGAGCAAAAGGATAGAACACCACAATACAGCTTAAGATAGGTTGTTTTTAAAAAAATAAATCTACAAAAAATACAGCCACATATAAGAAGTGTACACCAATAATATACTTCTAAAGTGCAATGAGGTCTATCTTATACTAATCCATTATTTCAAAAGATCTCATTTGTGTTTCCAGCTCTATAACTGGCACAGCTGAAGTCCCTTACCTCACATTCTTCAAGAAGTTTTCTTTACTACTCTCAACATAATAAAACCATTTTGAGATCCAGACAGCATTTAGAATAAGTACAAATATATCCTCTGCACACTTTAATCTAAACTAAAGTTAATGATGTTTACTTGTCTAATTTCTTTCTTTTTTATATTTGCTTCTTGGCACTAAATTTATGTTAAAACACTAAATAACAGCAAAGTCCTTTCTTCACATGCTTCATCTTCTAAACTTCCCAAGGTACTAGATATTAAACATTCTAAGGTTCACAACTTAAATATACCATAGTAGCACACAAGTTTTCTTTACCGTTATGAAATATTTATACCATCTAGTATTCCTCATAGTACTTCCCAGCTGTTTGAACTTCAAATGTAAGAAGCACGTTTTACCATCCTCATTATTTCTCCAGCACCACTGAGGTATCTTTCACTATGCAGTCAACCAAAAAACTTAAGAATTACAAGTTCTTCCATAACGCAAATTGCATTAACTACTTCTAACGCACATTTATGTGAGTGGCAGAAAAAAACCCCGATATTCGACCTCCTCATTCTCTCCCATAAATAAGGGCAAAATTTTTTAAAACAAACCATAAGAAATGGCTCATAGACAGAACATAGCACTTAAATCACTTGAGATAAAAAAACAAATGACACAGTAACAAAAAGCTATAGCTATAATAGGACTAAACTGTGATTTCTGGGTCGGTTCCAAGTAGCTCAGGTTCAGGCATGATTTATTTTCTTTTTCATCTCTAGACGAAGTTAAGTAAGGAACACGAGTGCTATAGAGATCAGTTAATTTGATGCTTCCAGCATGCACATTAGCATTTCCACCCCTAGATCACTGTCAGCCAGAACTCTGGAGGGGCACTTGGAAGGAAACGCCAGCACGGATCAACAGCACAGCCTGAAAGCGCTCACGAAAGCAGTAATAACAAGAAGCTGACGGGACAATTCAGTACATGACACAGGCTTTCTCAGGAGGAGAAATAAGGAGAAACCACCGAGGGAAAGGCTGAGCGATGTTTGTAAACACCGCGTTTCTGCACGGCGCTCGCCCGGCCGCTGCCAGCGGGGAGCTCGGAGGCGCAGCCAGGCTGAGTCATCCCGTGGAGTAACTTCACCGAGGATCCCTCGCCCTGGCAGCGGAGCCCTGGGCAGGGAGCGAGCACCCTGGCCTGCCCGGCGCTGCCCCACTGCTCTCCTGTCT
>NW_010202973.1:0-203 GCF_000695765.1 Mesitornis unicolor | reverse complement strand
TAGCATGGCACAGAGCAGCATGGCATGGCATGGCAAGGTATGGTATGGTATGGCATGGCGTGGCACTGCATGGCACAGTGTAGCATGGTGCACCATGATGTGGCATCACACAACGCGGCCCAGAGCAAGGCGACATTGCCCGCCCTGACCCACACGTCCTGGCCGTGCCGAGGCCCAGCACTGCCGCGCTCTCCCGCACAGCC
>NW_010202972.1:594-3671 GCF_000695765.1 Mesitornis unicolor | reverse complement strand
ATGGGCTCAATGAGGTGATGAGTGACTGAGGCAATGAACTGACTGCTGGCATATGGTCCACATCTCCCACAGCTCCTCTGGGCTTGGTTACGCTCGAAATTTTGGCTTTATCTTCATAGAGATAGCAGTGTATCCCTTCATGGGCAGACCTGAAACTCTGCGTGTGGGAGAAAGTGGGGCTGGAGCTGGGGGACAGAGGAGACGGATGCTACCAGAGATGCAACAGCCCGTGCTTCTGTTTTGCCAGCATCGTCCTGTTGGTCGGAGCAGTGGCTTTTTACCCTTCTCTTGCCAAAAAAAATAGCTGTGCTGGCAAATGTCCCAGTGCTGATGCAGTTGTATAGCTCGAAAAGGACTTTGCTGGCATTATTTGCTCTCCCTCCAGAGCCAGGCTGAGCTCTTCCAGCCGAAGGACGTTGCAATAAGCTGCATTTCCCTAAGGGGGTTTGCTGAGATGTGACCAGGAGCTGGGGAAGGTGGGGATGCTCGGGCAGGAAAAGATACCCTTTAAAAAACATGAGCTCACAGCTTAATCCTTGTGTTACCAAAAAAACAAGAGAAAAAACAAACCCCAGGTTTTTGGGGTGCTCCCCTTCGTGCTTTTTGGACCTCTGCAGTTTCTGTGAGAGCCAGAGAAGGGCAAGCAGGAAAGAAGGGGTTGTTTTATCTTCGTGAGAACGGCTGAGGCAGAGACCAAGGGCTGTGTCAGAGGAGCCCCAGGAGGGCCCATGGTGGTCATTTAAGGCCTGGTTGTCTCTGTTGGACCACCCCAGCCTTGCTGGATGTCACCGCTTGTGTGGCAGTGAATGGGAGTCCCTGTTTCGGTCGTGACTGATCCCCCAGGGATTAGTGGTAGAGGTGTCCCACTCGAGTGTGTGACACACACTTTGCTGTGCTCTCTTCAACCTAAACATAGGAAAAACTTCTTGATGTGAGGGTGGCAGAGCATGGCCCAGGCTGCCCAGAGAGGTTGTGGAGTCTCCTTGTCTGCAGACACCCAAAGCCCTGGCCGTGTTCCTGTGTGACTGCTCTGGTGACCCTGCTCTGGCAGGGGTTGCACTGGGGGAGCTCCAGGGGTCCCTTCCCACCCCCCCATGCTGTGACATGCCTGGGGAAGGACCCTAAGGGAGCCAAACTGGGACGATGACAGGTTGGTAGAGATGGAGTGATGACAGAGTGCGATTTCCTTCTTGCATTTCAGGAGGGTGGGTGTGGGAGCTTGAGACGTGGCTCATCCGTACCTTGGGGCACAGATACCTCAGGATTGCGCTCAAAGCCCGAGTTTGTGCTGCCACCACAAACCAGCATCAGTGCTGACGGTTTCAGCGGTGCTGATGGTGCTCAGCAGGTATTTCGGGGCTGTGATACAGGACGGGGACAGGCAGCGCGGACACGTGTGCGTCTGGCACCGGGCGGACGTGCCTGTGGGGCTGACAGTGCTGGCACGGCTGCTGCGGGATCATCTGGTCCCTGAATCACGGTGACAAGGGATGGGGAGGGATTGCTGAAATTCATCAGCGATACCAACAGCACTGCCGCTGGCAGCAGTAGCGTGGGGTGGATAATCCCTTCTTCATGGCCAGATGATCACAGCGTGCTCCAAGCCCTCCTGTTACTGGTATCATGAATAAAAACCTCTGCCAAACTCTGATCTCACCATGGGTTTTAGATCCTCTTTCTATGGACTTTAGATCCTGGTTTTATGGACTTCAGATCTTGTTTCTGATCTGGTTCAGCCATCAGTGTGTAGGATCTGTGAAGTGCTTCTGCATGGAGCGACATCTGATCCCCATGAGTTGGACAGGTCCATGAGTGGAGCATAACCATACGTACCTGAGGACCTTTAAGATAAGGAAAGAAACCTCCATCCACAGAACAAACCCAGACATAAGCCCCAAGGTTTGGGATTTACAGCAGAAATTACTGCTCCTTCAGTAACAGTCGTGGCAGAATTCGCTTTACTGCAGTGCAACGTCATTGGCACAAATGACACATTTTAGATAGAAATAAACCCCGTCATTTAAACGTCTTTTACATTCAGCCTTTGCTTTCGTGCCAGGGGTTTTCTAATATTTTAGGTCATCTGCTTAGTAGGAAAAAAGCCCCATCTCGATGGGGTTAAATGAAATAACCTCATTACGTAGGGATAAAGAGCGCTCTGGCCTCCAGCACCAACTTGCTAATGCTGAAAGGGTGCTACCAACTTCAGCAGCGCGCTACTTTTACCCCAAATAATTAAAATGTCTCTCTTTTTCTAGTGTGTTCCCTGGGTAAGTTCGAGGACGTGCTCTGTATAATCAGTTTGGCTGCTACTTTCTTGTGAAATCAGCTCTTTTGCTTCCCTTGTAGTTCTGGTGGCTCTTTTCTAGAGCAAGAAGGAAGCTCTAAAGGAAATCGCAATTATAGAGAAAAGGGTCAGGTGCAGCACATGAAATTGTCTGTATTTTCTATGATTTTGCCCAAAAATCAAGTTGAAAATATCCCACGAAATTCAGAAGCATCTTAAAATAAAAGGGAAAAAAAAAAATCCCCCACAAACTGAAGATTTTCTTGCCTTTGTTCAGAGCCGGGTCGGCTCAGAGAGCTGCCTATTTGTACTATTCCTGCTACTTATTTTCCCTGAAACAAAACCCGCACAAAACAACGTTGGGAACGTATTTTGTTCTTTTTCTTTTGGGCTGGCTTTTGTGGTGAGCATCGCGTTTGCCTCTGCAGCACATTTTTTCCCCCCCATTTGTTTTCATGTGCTTTCCTAACTCCTACCAAAGAACAACTTGCGAAGGGCAACTTTGAACAAAGCCCTGCTTACTTCAACAGCATTTTTCACGCCGCAAATAACGCGCGGAGCTCATCCGCCGGTGCCGTCCTGTGGCTCGAAAGGTGTTTGTTGTATTATCTCACTTAGATAATTACGTAGGCACTGGCGAGCACCGCTTCGGAACAGTCAATAAGGTAAGGTGGAAACCTGAATTATCGTTGTTTTCACACATTTTGGAAATGCTGATAGAAAACGCAAGCAGCAACGCCGAGAGAAGTGCTGTGCGTGTGCATTTAGCCCAGAAGTGTCATCGCGGTTC
>NW_010202972.1:0-584 GCF_000695765.1 Mesitornis unicolor | reverse complement strand
GTAGAAGCGGTTACGAGACAAAATGGTTTTCTCATCCATGAGACAGCACCAGCAGCATAAATTTCTGTATAGAAAAATGCTGGGATCGGTGTAGATACGGGGCCACTTTGTGATCTGAGAAGCCACAAAGCCAACGGGCACAAGGGCAGGTGCCCATTAACCACAGGGAGAAGGGTGAAGCCCTGGTCCCATTGAAGTCGGGGGAAGTTTTCTCATCACTGTCAGCCTGTTTGACTCTGACTCGCTGGTTCTTTGGCTCCACACCACACATTTTCATCTCTGGAGCAAAAAGAGAGTTCCTGCTGCTCTCAGTAGTAATAACACTCTTCAAGTTGGTCACCAGGGAGCAACTTCACTCGTTTGGACACACAGAGCTGGGGTATTACAGGGATGGCTAAAAGTGACCGTGGCCAGCACCTGCAGACGGGCTGGAAAAGTCCATCCTTGTTGACCTTCACTCGTTTGGACACACAGAGCTGGGGTAATGCAGGGATGGCAAAAAGTGACCGCAGCGGTGCCTGCAGATGGGCTGGAAAAGTCCATCCTTGTTGAATCCTCATTATGACACTGAGTTGGGAGGGAGT
>NW_010202971.1:75131-75416 GCF_000695765.1 Mesitornis unicolor | reverse complement strand
ATGCTGTGGGAGACGGTGTCAAAGGCCTTATATCTAATCAAAATCTACCCTCTTCCAGTTTAAAGCCATTACCCCTTGTCCTATCACTCCCCAACTTTCTTGTAGGCTCCTTCAGGTACTGGAAGGCCACTCTATGGTGTCTCCAGAGCCTTCTCTTCTCCAGGCTGAACAACCCCAACTCTCTCAGCCCGTCTTCATAGGAGAGGTGCTCCAGCCCTCTGATCATCTTTGTGATATTTACCTGTTTTCTTACATTTTTTCCCCTGGACAGGTACTATTGATTCC
>NW_010202971.1:0-75105 GCF_000695765.1 Mesitornis unicolor | reverse complement strand
CGGGGCTAGATGGAGCTCTGGTCTGCCTGATTATGTAAAGTCTTGTGTTTACTCTGCTGTAGTAAATGTTGAAAAGCCTGAAATCAAAGAGGTAGTACTAGGGCTTGATTGTACTTTCATAATAAAGTCCATCCTTGTTAAATAAAGAGATCACCAAGTTCCAATGAATTCAAATTTAAACTGTGTCTATAAACATAACATTGTTTACATCTTTCATTTATGATGATATTTCAACTAAGTTGTTCTAAAATTGCTCTGCTTTTGTGCTATGTCATAAAATGGAAGCATATATTACATTAAGCAGTAAGGAGCTGTATCTCATTTAAAACACATAACCACATAATTTCATAGATATATATCTATATATAGATATATATCTATGAACAATGAAATTGCCCCAAAATTAAAACCCTCCTGGCAGTGTATTTGTAAACACAATCAGCCCATAATCCAATAAAGAGGCTCTGCTTTGAATTAATGTGAATTGCTTCTCTATTCTGCCTTTACAAATATAACTTTTCATCTGAACTTCCTCACTCCCTCTCATTGTTTCACTAAAAATAATTGTAGTGATTTTCTTCCTCACTTGTAAACAGCAGAGGAAACATTTGAAAAGTAGAATAAAATGGAGTTAAAAAAAAATAAAAGAAGCAGATATAATTCCTTTTATACCTGCAAATAGAAAAGGGAAATCTAATTTCTCAGAACTTCTGGCACGAAACACTTTGCATTTTAAAAAGAAACCATCACTTCAATAATTTTTTATGATTCTGATAATGAAAATGAAAGCTAGATTGTTAAATGGAAAGTGCAATAATTTTATATACACATAAAAAAGAAACCATTTCTTTAATTTTGATAATTTAAAACAAAATTTTCCAAATGACAACCCTTTAGTTATAATTCATTAACCTTCCATGCAACAATATTTAGTACAAAAGCAAATCTTAAGATATACAGATACAAATGAAATATTTAGAGGTTAATCCTTGAACAAGACAGGAATTCAAAGGCAGATGCATGGCTTGTAATATTTGCTAACTGAGTTAAAAAAGAAGATCTTATTCTCAATACAATGTACACAGAATTTGGAAGGTAAACTGAAGACCGATATACCTGAAATATTAAACTACAAGGTTTTCTTTCCACTTTGTATGTGTTTTTCTTCAAGTTACCAGAAATTTAATGATACTGAAAACAATTTGGGGAAACTACAAAGAAAACTTTACTCGTTTGTGTGCATTTTTCTTTTTATATAGGAAGGTGAAGAAATATTTTCTAATAAATTCTCAGTCAGCTATTAAACTTTGTCTGCTAGACATGATAACTGTATAGACCAGATGGTATCAATTCCAGCTTCCTGTCTGATGCTAGCACAATTTCTACTTATTTTCTCAACAAATGCTATTTATCTGCTCTTCTTAAGGTGGTGAGTTCAGAAATAAAAGTTTGCTTAAGTGAATACAGGCTTGGTGCTCCCTTGCACTGCAAGGAAGTCACATCAAGAATACTTGTTCTCCCATCTCATAAATTGCTAATGGAAATATAGTCTTTTTTCAGTGCTCCTTGCCCTAGAACAAACCACCTTGACACTTTCTGGTCCTATAGAAGTCAGTGACCAAGTCTCACAGATTTCGGTAGGACTGTGATACTGTGATATCAACCAGAAAACCCATTTAAGACCTCAAGGAGTGAGGATGGGAGGATGTGTGAGGACGAGTTTCATACTCTACTGGGTCCTCTCCATTCTTTCTCCATCATTCTGCAGAGGATGCCTTAGATAGATAAGACAGAAAGATCATAGTCAAGGTGTCAAACAGGCAAATAGCAAAGGCTGTGGGAAGTGAGGACTCAAAGACTGCAGATACAAAAAGCACAGAATTTAGGAAAGAACAGAAGAATCTAGGAGAGCCTCATGACTCTGTCCTCTTAAGCGGCTCTGAACATGGGACTACCACAGCTCCTCCCCAGATGCACAGTGCTTATACAGGAGTGGTAGAACCTGTTGACAGGACTACTAAGTGAATTGCACATCTTTAGCACTGAGTAAGAAAATAAAAGCACATTGTCAATAAGAGCAGAAACCTGCAGCGTATTTACTGTCAAGCAAGTCTCTAATTTTTGAAAATGGCTTCCTAAGTCTTGCTTCTAATGAAAGTCCACAGAAGTCACCGAAACACTGGTTACCCTCAGGGCAGTCTGCAAGGCTGAAGGCCTGAGAGGAGAGCTTGGCTATGTAGTTTGTGCCCATGGAGGGATCTAGGGAAGCAAAAGCAGCATACAGTGAACAGTCACAGTCTGGACTAAGTCAGAACCAGTCAAGACAGCTCTGCCCTTTTCAGTCTACCCCTTGGTTTACACACTTGATGCCTCCCAGACAGGCCACGCAGCTGGGGAGCAGTGCCCTTCCCTGAGGACTGCCCGCATCCCACCAGACCACGAAGAAGTCATTTTGCATCCCATCAGCCTAGGTCAGCCTTGTCCTCATGGCAGGCTGGAGAAAGCAGGACCCCATGGATTATCCCCCTTCCTCGCTCTCCTGCTTTCCCCTTCAGACCTCTGGCCCTCCCTTCTCCCCCAAGGGCTTCAGATCAGAGACGGATTGTTTCTTCAAATCCTCTGGCTTAGATTGGTTGCAGGCCTCTGGGAGTTTGTGGCCAAAACTAAAGCCAGGGACAATTCCTGAACAAGTAAGCTCACAATGCCCTGTTTATTTATACAGCACAAGTGATTGAAATCATTATGCCCCAGACTAGCGGGACCTATTTATAAACAGCATTTTAAGAAGAGCAATATAGCAGGACTCTCCACTGCTTCACAGCAAGCGCCAGCCCCATCCCCCCATCTCCACTGTAAAACTCCAAGGCCCTTCTGACTTGCCACATGAAAGATGCATTCCTCGCCTGTTAAATTAAAATCTAATCATATTCTGCAGTAAACAAGGCACAAAGAACACTCTCGAAATTATGGGATGAAAACCAGCAGCACTAAGGGCCAAACTCTCCCCTCAGATCTATCCTACAGCTCTTTGACAAGTGCAATCAGTTAAACGTTTGAGTGCTTGACAACAGCCACCCCACCAGACTTTTGATCTGCCTGGTATTCCATCCTCTTCCATAAATTATGGATCTTCAGATCTGCATGTCCTCCATGTTTGTGATGGCTGGTTTCCAACAGAGAGGAGGCTTGGAAAGAAGTGGATATTTCTCTCAAAACACTTAAATTACTCCTATGTTTCTGTCTATACAAAGCGGATCTGGAACTACTTAAGTGGGCATCAGTTACGTTTGGAGCCTTGGAAGGAATAACTTTTGCTTTTTATCCTCCTCAGACATTCAATCCAATCTAAACAAAATGTGAGATCTGAACAGCAGCCTCACACTTCAGTGCCATCTGGACATTTGACTTGCTGCAGCACCCTTTGACTCTCAAAATTCTCACACCACGGCCAAGCACCCCACGTGCAAAGGGACGGAAGCATGGCTGGAGCTGTGAGATGGTGACAAATCCCACAGGGAGCCACGTGCTGGCTTTTCAACCAGTTGCACATCACCCTTGAGTCAACAGGGATGACAGGTCCCTTGCAGTTGCTACTAATCAAAAGTGCTGGATGATTATTTGGGCTGTATACTTTTTATTATCTTACCCGTTTACTTAACTGTAGTAATCACGATGAGTCCTTGATATGATTAGAATTTAAGAATTAATAAGGCTTAGCAACTCCATGGTGCTTTGCATTTTTCTCTTCAGAGTAGAGAACAAGCATTAACTAATTGCTCTTCAGAAAAACACTTTTATTATCACAGTTTTATGAGGTGGAAACTAGGAGGTTAAGTAACTTGCCTGAAGTCATTCAGTACGTTGCACTGGGATTAAAATTTAGGAGTTGCTGGCTGCCAGCCCTACTTTTCGACCACTGGACCACTCTGGCTCTTATTATAAGAATTTAATTTACTTGGCAGAGAATGCATCTTTCATGTGGCAAGCCATATATTGCCATTCTAATGGAGTTGAAGGAAGGTGAGAAGGCCAGCAGATCTCATTGCAAACTGATGAAGAGTCACATCATGGTGATTCTGTTTAAAAATCTTGATCTAATAGAAGATCACTTCTACTCTCTAAAAAAAGAGCCTTGTTTCAAAATATGGATGCTCATAGGCAAGCATCTAAATTTCTATTGAGTCATCTAGAGAGAGAAACTGAAGTCTAAGGAAACTGTGACAGTTAGGTCCCTCTGGTATTCTGAGATCTATTTCCTATATATTTCATCAAAACTCAGGGAACATTTTGACACCTAAGCACCAGAATGGATGTATTCTTCACCCAGTCTTCTGCTCTTGGTTTGAGTTCTTGCTTATGTTTTTTCCTTTGATATTTTTTTGAAACTACTTTGTAGTAGTAGTGTAGACTTTTAAAAAGTTGGAGATCCAATATAGACATGCTCATGTGTGTGTGTGTGCATGATGGTAACAACTATATAGTTAGAAATACATTCTCATGTATCTGTTTTTTCGCAGGGTAATCTAACATATTGATAAGGAAAATTCTGTAAGCCTGAAAATGAATGAATCAGTGGTCACCATCTGGAGGTGACAATAGCTACAAATCTACGTGTATTTGTCTCTGTGTGTACACATGTGAGGGAAAGTGAGTGATCACATTTTGGACAGCCACATCTCCACATATATCCATCCCTCCTGTATTAGAACCTCCAATGAAAAGTAGCCTCATGAAGAATTCCTATAGAGCCAGATGAGGTTTGTTGACATCGTGTTCCAACTCGAAGGTGGAACTATGCAGGTGTATCATAAATTCATTACTAAATAAAAAAGCTATCTTTTATTTTCCTGTGGAATAATTGTCAAAATATAGAGGAACAAGAAAAAAGTGTCAAAAGGACAGTAACAACCATCTCGAGATCTGAAGAACGAACAAAACTGCATCTGAATACAGACAGGTTCCTGCAAGAGAAGATGAACACAGTGGCTGTACACAGATCCGAGAAAAGAAAAATCATTGCCATTAGTGGGAGAAAAATCTTGCAGATACAAGACACTTTAAAAATAGTGAGGAAAAAGAATGAGAACTTGATAATATGAATGAAATCTTATGCCAGAGGTTTACTGACAAAAGCAGTCATTACTATGTCAATGTATCCTGACTCGTAAAAATCACTGCTAAAACCACTTAACAAATAAAAAAGAACATACAGCAATATATTCAAACTATTTTTGTGTACAGCAGATACACACACATTTGCCAAAAGCACAGTAAAAGCGATTTGTTTAAACTCCAGCAAGGTTTACTGACACCTCACTTCATTTGACCTGTTTGTTTTATCCAAACACAAGTTGTTTGATTAACTCAAGTCTTTGTCGTCGTGGTTCAGCACCGCAGTAGTTAACCAGACAGCATAATACTCTTCGTCCACTCCCCTACACCACTTGTGGTTTATGTTCACAAGTATAGATGTGAAATCTGTGTTTAAATCACTTTGTAAACCATGGGCAGGTTGGCTTATTTTGGGAATGCATGCCAGTTTTGGTAGTCAATGCAGAGGAAATAGTGGAAAGATGTCCACAATGCTGCTCTGGCCCAGGTCTTATGCCTGAGGAGCCTTAGGCCACGTAACTCGAATTACTGCTGGTAACATTGAAAGATCTAGTAATATTCAGCAGATTCCCCAGTGATCCAAGTGACCCTGTGCTAAAAATCTTTTCATTCTAAGAGCAACCCGGAGTTTTAATTTTTTTTGCAATAGGCAATTGCTTTTCTGTTACCCAACAGCTAATCTTTAAGTAAGCAGAGTGAGTTGGTCACTTATTTCCTTCAACTTTCCACTCTATCTCCTGCAATATTTTTATCTTCTCCACAGGATGAAGCATGATTCTGAATGGAGGGATCATGCAAGTTCAAGGTTGGCGATTTCCTCCATGCAATTTCTCAAATTCTCTGTCGCACTGCTCTGCACCTTATCCTGGGAACCACATTGCCTGCTTGGTCTTGTGAGAGGATGTCAGTCCTGTAAAGATGGAGAAGACTCTAATCCCTGTGGATTTGTAGCATCTGGTTCCACCTTCAGTCCTTTTCCAATGTTTCCATGTCTCCAAAATTATTCCTGTGCAGGAAAACCTAATGGTGGTCCCAGTCATTTTCATGTATGTCAAATTCCCTTACATGCTTGATGCAAATAAGAAGATGAGCTGGTGCCTCAACCACAGGGCTCTTGAATTCAGCTGACACCAAAGCAAATGAGGTCTGTAGGCATTCTGATCTAAATGCAAGTTCAGGCTTCTTACAGGGCCCATATGGAAGAGTAGAGCCAGAAGTGGGATAGTATTGACACAGCATTTCCTTTTTCTCCGTATTGGACCATAAGATAGTTAGCACTCCTAACTTACCATTTTTGCCAGGAAATTTGAAACCAAACTATGCTTTCAGCTATACATGTACATCATTGTGGGGCTATGTGCATGAAAACAAGAGCAAAACTTAGACCACAGATTTTCCAGGGAAAAACCAGTGCCACATTTCAGGCAATTAGGAGCAGGAAAGTAAACATTTAGTCACCATTGACTCATGAGCCGAAAAACACAGTAGTCAATTACAGCTTTCGACAGCAATAATTAATATGGTGTTGATGAAAACTGTGTTTTTCACTCAACATACAAAGCTATTCCAGGTAATTAAATGTAACCTCATCTATATGTAATTTGTCTTTAATCTGCACATGATACAGTATTTCAACCTCATATCCTGTATTCTGGAGGGAAAATAATATAGGAGCATTACCTAAAGCATATACCCAATAACCCTAACATGATTTGTTTACATTTAAAACTATATCACACTTTATGATTAAGTATTTCACTGTGAAAAGGTTTGTAATTTAATCATTTGCACAATCTTTCTTACATTACTCTTTATGTCTGATTTATGCAGATAAAGTAAGAGATCAATTTTAGCTATGTATACCACACAGACACTTATTTCTTTGCACGTTTTAACATCCTGAGGCTTTTTGAGAGGCATTAAACAGGAAGAAAGTAAATACTTACAGAAAAGATCACTTTTGCCATTTCTGATGAAGGACTTGTAGTATTATGAAGCTTCTGAACACAGAAAGAGGTGTTATGTGTAAAGTAGTCTTTAGTCTACTGTATTGACCTGATTTTCCAAACTGCAGGTTATCTACATTTCTCACTGAAGCTAATGGAACTTGAAACACACCTCTGAAAATTAATGTATAACACTGCCCTCTAAGTCACTCTTTATAAACACAAGTAATTTGAAGGCCACACTTCCAGCTTGACTGCCCCACTATTTCCAGCTATAGTCTTATAGCAGGAAAAATTGAAAGAGAAATCATCTTTTATCTCAAGAAGCTTCAATTTGCTTATTTCTAGATTTGCAAGAGTTTCTTTGCATGCTAGGCTTTGAGGTCTTCCTCCACAAACTGGTTGCCACTTAAAGCATCAGTTTCATGTGATTGCTACAAGAAATGTACTATTTTTAGACTAGTTTAAATCTGCAGTGTCATTACTATATGGCTAACACACCTCGTACTTTTACATCTGAACTGCAGATTAGTTATCCCTATTAGGTTCTTCAAACAAGCCTCCAGAAAAGATAAACTTTTATACAATATGAAATTAAGAAGGGTTACTATTACCTTTGGCAAACACTACGTACTTTGTATTCTTCATGCAACAATCTTGTTCCATAACACTATCATAGGTTAGCAGTTTCTAGGTAAAATGGACTGCTATTGTACAACAAAATGTCAAGTTACTGGGCTTTCAGTTCTCCTAACCTTTCTGATAACTGGTTTATCTTAATGTAGAGAAGGTGGCTAAATCTCAACTATTAATATTATCAGTTCTCCCAAATTAAATGACATGAAAACATAACTAAAATTCCCAACCAATACATTTTTCTGCTACTGACATACCAAAATATTCTGTATTGGTGACTATCATTTTTGTTGACCTAAACATTTACTATGAGGCTGTATTTTCAGAAGAATTTACAGTGTCTTAGAGCAAAAATTCAGGAAAGATATGTGGTCCATTCAGGTAGATTTTTGGTCCATGAAATGTATTTAATGTAAAATTGTAAAACTTTTTGATATCAAGGAAATTCCCTGGTTCTGACATCAAACTCTTTCTCTGAGCAGGAGCAAGACAAGTCTTTAACACCTCCAGAGTGGGCACAAGCCAAATCAAACGGCACAACCAACCAATAAACGAAAAGCAGAAGACAGTGCTCTACATGGGCATAATAAGTAGATTTCTTGCACAAAAACTGTCAGCTAAGACTCTAAAATTATGAGTCTAAAATAATAAAGTGCACACTAGAGCCTTTAGAGCCACCTTTGGTTTTGAACTGTTATCCCTAATAGGGATAACACTTGGGCACATGTTCAAGTTCTTCTCCACAACCACAGGGACTGGCAACTTCAGCTCTCTTTCAAATGAAAGATGAGATTTTCACATGGTCACTTCATTTCAAGAATGGAGGCTTTAAAGAAAACACCATTTAGGGCAAGTTGTATGATAAAATGGTAAAAACTGGCAATGCTATGGGTTTTTTCAAAATTCATGAACCTCAAAAGAAGCCAGGCAAAATCCTCTTGGTTTCATGTTTCATAGAAGCTTGCAGCTCAGATCCAGTTTGTCCTAAAGTTCACTGAAGTTCAGCCTTTCATTTCTGATTTGATTTATGGGTTGTATTTTCCTAAACCATACAAAACTTGGGTTAATACATGGATTTGACATCAGGCAGGTGGAACTCAGTTCAACGGTGTCTTGATTTGATGTTTTGAGTCTGTTTAAATACAAAACGGAAAGCATAATTCCATTTTCCCCTGAAAACAGAGAAAAGCTTCATATGATCCTCTGTGAGCCCAACTCGCTTCCTACAGAGCTCTTAGGACTCACAGAAGTCCTCGTTGGCATGCAGTGAGATTGGTCTATGAGGTCCTAGCACAATGCTCAGAGGAAAAGCCAGGACTCCTGGAAGCACAGCAAAGGGAAGGATGTGGATGTGCAGAGGGAGTATTTATCCCTCCCAAGAATGCAGAGCACCACAGCCCATCCTCGCCACAAGATTTACTAAATCCTGAGGTTCAATTTTCTAATAGATGTTGGTGCAACTTTCAGAGAGTTCATTGACAGTGTATGCTCCTTGGTGCTAAGAGGCTCTTTCTTTCCATCACAGCTAATAGAGACAGAGGAAATGGAGCATAGGTCTCAGATAATTCTGATTTCAAATAATTTTCCATTCCTTATTCAGATAAAAGTTTAACCCCCAAAACTCTACCCGAACTGACAATTCCAAAAAATTCAGATCATGCCAGCTAAAAAACACCACTCCAATAATATCAATGTAGTCCGTGTACATTTTAAGCCTCAGTTAAAAAACCATTGCCAATCTGATTTTAAAATCTTTTATATAATTTTTATTAATATATAAAGAGTCCGATATTTTAAAACTCTGTTTTCTGATTTATGAAAATGTTTGCCTACAACAGTCTGTGGAGCTACTCATGATACAGCTGCTGCCATCATTTTTCTTGTCTAGGGTTTAAATGCTCAAAAGTCATATTTTACCTCTAACTTTTAGAGTGAAATTCCTACCATAGTTAAGTGGGCATGGCCAGTTTTCATCCATTATGAGAGAATTTAGAGTAATGAGGCTGGGCTAAAGTGAAAACTGCACTATTTTAACATCTTTGTTTCTCCAGTGTGCAAACTCAATTCATATAAAGTGAAGCTCTGAAGGATGTATTAAATTATTACCAATATTTACTGGTGTAACAAGAAAGCAGAAGATATGTATCTTTTGTGTTTATCTACATTATTCTTATACAGTTATTAAACTTCCCCTAAAATACTATTTTAATAATCTTTAATTAACACACAATAAATATCCCATTAAATTGAACGCTGTAGTTTGGGAAAGTAATTATTCATTTGAGACATTTAATATGAAGGGTTACCACAGATCCTTATCTCTGTAAGTTAGATCACAATACTTCTTGTTAGGAATTTTATAGGAAGTTCATTTCAGGGTGAAAATCATACTTGGGCATTTCAAAGGCACTTAAAGCCCAAATTTAATCCAGGTAATATTAAGCCCCTCTACTAGGTATGCAATTTGTGCAAACAGTTGCCCTATGTTCCTTTATACAATTAGTGGAGAGATCTCATTTTCTATGTTGATTATATGGTCAATTTTGGGTAACACTGCTTCTAAATTCTGTTCCTGTATAGATGCTTTAGTTTAGGAGCAACAAATAGAGACCTCAAGCGCCAAGCATATATCTTCCACAAAACTTAGTTTTCTCTGAAAATTCTAGCCTTCATCCAGATTTCACAGTGAGGAGGAAACAGTAAAAGCATGAACTCATCCAATTTTTTCCTGCTAAGGAAATATGCAGGCTTTTTAATCCACAATTATTTTAAACCATAAATCCAAAGCTCAGAAAGTATCTGCAATCTCTATGGAGTTACTTGTCCAGCTGGACACTGAAAACTTTGAGGTCCATTTTGGAGCAGGACAGGAGAAGTTTCCATATGGTCAAGCCTCCACTGCTGAAAGCTGATAATAGAAAAATACCTCTTTTTCTTTCATATATTCTCTACTAAGCTATGTTCTGTGGAGTGGTTGTTCAGACACTCCATATCATTTTATCTTGTGTGTGCATCCATCCATCCATCCATTTCATTTTAATTTATTTCTATATATTAGTGCAAAAAAAAAGCCATTTTAAGCCCTTTGTGGCCAACGCTTTGGTTTGTAAATGGGTGCTTATTGCAGGTTAATGCATTTGTGTATCAGTTGGATCAGAATGGAGTACTGTGGTTGTGTGTAAAGTCATAGTAACCTTACATGCAAGAGTCCTGCATTTCTGGCCTCCTCCTCTTTTAGCTTAGATCTCCCTTGAGCATTTATTCATATGTTTGCCCTTGCCAAAAAAATTATTCACCTAAACACAGCCCCCTCGTGATGTCAATGGAAGTCTGAGCAACCTACGGCAGAGAATGTTCAAAGCGTATATTGCTACAAAACAATGTTGTCTTCTGGTTTGTTTTATTTTCTTGGATATCCCATTCTGTGAGAAGAGTAATCCCGTAACTAAGACTGACTTGTGATTTTTCACAGGATAACAAAGTATAACAAAAATGCCTCTATTTCACCTTTTAATGATTAAATCTCTTCAATGCCCTGAGCTTTGGACGTGCAGGCACACAAGTAATTTTATGCACATGAGCAACCCCACTGAAGTCTCTGGGTCTACACACGTGTAGCATTGCACATATTCACATCAGCAAGATCAGGAACTGGTTTTGTCGAGAACATCTGTGGCAAAGGAATCTTCCTGCAAATAAACAGTGTCTACATTAGCAAACCTCATAGCTTTGCTTCAGTGCTCAGTCACCCACAAAAGTCACTTACTGCCTTGCATAGCACTTGCTTTGAGCAATATTCCTTAAGTAATTTGCTTTAAATTCTCTAAACACTATGATAGCATAGTTTACTGAAGCTTTCAGAAAATTAAAAAAAAAAAAAGGTTATAACCACTTATTGTAGGTAGTTACAAGTCATTGCAAATGGTGTATTTGAAAATCAGAGTTAACAACTTGCCAATTGATATTTCATTCTGCGTTGCTTAGTGGTCAGGATAATGGCTTCCTATCTTCATGCAATTTTTTTCACCTGATAATGTTGAATTTTTGAGCAACAGTGTGAGCACAAGAACAGTTTGTGTAAGTAAATGAACCATGCCAGCAACTGTAATTCAGTCAGCATTGAAAACATGATCAAAATGCATTAAATTATTTGTGATAGTTTCTCTCTGCAAGAAGGCAAATCTATTTGAACAAAAAAAAATTAACTCGAATATGAAACTGCAATAATAAAAATGTCATGTCCCTTTAAATAGTATATGAGTGCTCAGATATTCTACATCTTAAGTGGTATTTCATTCTAAGGGAACTAAGAAAAGTAATTTGTGGTTAAATGTACAGTGTTTCAAAAGGATTGCTCTACAGGTAGATTAAACAAAGAAGCCCAGGCCAAAAAAATCCATCTATATAACCATTCCCAAATAGGCAATACATTTTATACAACATAAAACATAAGCTGCAGTGTTATATGACAGCTAAAAACTCTTATATTGATTCTCAAAAATATTGACTTAATTTTATCAAAATGTATTTATTCATCACTGCTGCATCAATGATCTTCTGTATTTTATATGTAAATAATCTATTCTATTCCCTTGATCATGTTAATCTTACTAATGACAAATTACCATTCTCCACGTACAGTTCCTAGATTTACAAATTATCACTCCTGCTTTCAGGGGACTGAGAATCAGCCACGCTTGCTAATGCCTCCATGGATCGCCTGACACATAGCAGATTTTTATATTCCCTTTTAAAGCATTCAGCTCGCAAGAAATAATTTATAAATCTGGCTATCACTCGCACTTATCCTCTTACTGCTTGAGGGGGAAAAAGAACAAGATCAAATTGGGAGGATTATTAACAATTTAAGAACTTTATTTGCTTCAATTAACTCTTTGCAGGAAGAACTAAGTGTAAAAGCCCTTTAGTTTTAGGAAAGGAAGTTGAAGTATCCTGTCTATTGACTTATGATGGAGAACTTGGACAAACAAAAATATCTCTATAATATATATATCTACAAATACTCATTGTTTTCTGACTTTAAAAAGCAGAAACTTTTTTGATTTTAAATGTACACGTAAACCTAAGAGCTCCTTTCAGCAACCAAAACATGACTTGTGTTAAGTAATTAAAATTGTGACAAATCAAGCAAGCTAAAAATTCAGATCTGGGGATTGTTTCTGTCTTGCTCTGCACCTGTGCATAGTGGAAACAAAATGCTACCATCCTCAAGTCCTGCTAGTCCCATGAGGATGTTTCAGATACCGAAGGTATCTGAAATGCTAACATGTACCTAGATATAAGTGACTCAATACCTCCTGTTGAACCCAAGAAGTTCCCACTACAGGCAGTGAAAGTTTCTATTGCAATGATAACAGATAACACTAATTGTAATCAATATCACTAATCAGTATCTTCTGGCAGCATAACATCTGTGTGATAAATGCTTAGAGATAAAAACAACATCAGCAGAGCAAAGGGCTTGTGACATCTACTACAACCTAACTTAGTGTGTACAACTAGTGCCAAAATCTCTACTCCTCTGCCCAGCCCCCCAGAGAGGGCTGGCATAAAGAGGGTCAAAATGCCTGCCTCCCTAAACATTCCTTGAAATAAAAAGGTACTTCCCTTGAGATGACTGGTAGGCAAAACTCAGGAGCCTCTTGAGATGACAGGATATCTTATTTAAAATAGAAAGTTTCACATGGTGCATCTGTGGTACTGATGGCTTCCACCCTCAACACCTTT
Organism: Mesitornis unicolor; assembly: GCF_000695765.1. Taxonomy (NCBI): domain Eukaryota; kingdom Metazoa; phylum Chordata; class Aves; order Mesitornithiformes; family Mesitornithidae; genus Mesitornis; species Mesitornis unicolor. The sequence goes on along the minus strand of NW_010202971.1, from coordinate 61,663 downwards.
CTGTAGGGGGAACAGAGGCACAAGAAACCCACAGGTGATAAATCCTCATTCTGCAGGGTAGAAATTAGTGCCTTTAGCTTCACTTCACCTGACCATTCGCCATACATAACCACAGCACTGACCATATGTGTGACAGGGTTTTACTCATTAGGAAGCCTTTTCTGCCTACAGAATAATTTTAAGTAACCTAATGGCATCTGTAATTAGCAGAATGCAATCTTTTTTAACAGACTCCAAAATCCTATTTCTACTTCATTAAATTGAGGTTCATTTTGAGCAGTCTATGTGTCAATAAGTATTTATGATCCTCCTGAAGCACAACTTACTGGCCTGTACAGTACAGCCATTTCCATTTGTCACATTGATATGTATTTAGGGACTAGGTGAAATACAGACCGGATCGATTATAATGGTTGGTCATGTAAATTCTCCTTAGTTCAATGGTCATTGCCACAAAAGACTTTCAGAAGCACTGCAGTTCATCATGCATCAAATATATAGAAACCTATTTCTGATATTCATTCATTATGAGGTTATCTTATATATTTGGGATGAGCAGAAAGGCTGGAAATGGATGGCATTTGAATATGAATTTTTTTAGCTTGGTTTATAGATACATGGAATCATCAAATGGTTTGGGTTGGAAGGGACCTTGAAGATCATCAGGTTCCAACCCCTGCCATGTGCAGGGACACCTCCACCAGCCCAGGCCACTCCAAGCCCCATCCAACCTGGTCTTGGGCACTGCCAGGGAGGAGGCACCCACAGCTTCTCTGGGCAACCTGGGCCAGGGCCTCACCACCATCACAGTCCAGAATTTCTACCTAATATCCAGTCTAAATCTCCCCTCTTCCAGTTTAAAACCATTACCTCTCGTCCCATCATTCCATGCTCTTGTAAAAAAATCCTTATTTCTAGTAGCTATTTTAAAAACAGTTAGCTTCTGGAACTATGAAGTCCTGGGCCAAATTTCAGTTCCAAACAAGTGTATTCAAAAACTCTGCTCCACGGCACAGTTTGAACCAGTCAGGATTCCATTGCACTTGCATTGTGGTTATTTTTTTCCATAGAGCTGGAGCACTACCTCTGCAGCAGAACCAATTCTTTAGATGCCTACCACAAAAAAAAGAATCAAAGTGTAACTTCAGGGTAATTGCAGCAGGTAAATCCAAAGTGGTTAGTGCAGTTAACTTCATTTAATTTTAGTTAGAATCTAAGGGTTGCTGCCTACAAACACCCATTCATAGCTTTAGTCACGAGTCATTCAGTGACAGCCAATGAAAATATTTGGTGAGTAAACTTCCATATAAGTTTATAGGCTCCCATACTAATAAGCAATTCAGATATGTAGTTTACTTCCTCATATGCATTAATGTTAATTACAAGTAACCAGAATTATAAAGACAATGTAATTACATTCTAATTATAGCATAACCACAGCCACTGTGTTATAAGTGTAACCCAATTTAAAAAAAACTTTCACTCCCTCTAGACATATCATTTTAGCACATGCTTTTATTCCTATTTTTCTGTATCCTACCTTTCAACAACACACATTTGAGCACTCAAACAAGCTTTTGACCCAGCTTTCATTGGAAAGCAGAGCAAGTTAAATTATCCAACCATATTTTAAATTAAGAGGTATTCATACTGCCTTCACTTTTTATAAAACAGGGGATACATAGAGAATTACCCAGGCAAAATAGCTTCCATTTCACCATACACACAATCCTTGAATTTTAACTCATCAACTCCCAGTGTTACTACAGTAGCTGTTGGTGCTGAGAACATGAAGAACTGCTGGAAGGCTTGACAGTTATGTAAGGAAATATGACAATAGACACTAAATACGTGGAATATATAATAGATATGTTATAGATACATTCTAGATTCTCCCTTTCTAGAGTCACATTGGTACAACAGTCACAGAAGCTGTTTTTTCCTGATGGACCTAATGGGTCACAGTTTGCTTACTCTGTCAGTAAGGAAAAAGGTACCAGAAAGGAAGTAACAGGAAAAAAACCTGAGTCAAGACCCCATCTCTGAGCAGAGAGGAAAGGGAAAAACCAGTGTTCTTCTATCTGAGTCCTTTCTCACACCCAACAGCTGAGAGTAAGGGAACTTGATTAACCTTATAGGAAAGACCACCCGAGATAATAAGGCAACCACTTCCACCTGAAGAAGGGCATGTCTAGTTCTGGGATAAAAAGCATGAGGAAGAGCCAAGGATTTGTCCAGAGTTTCACTGTATTAAGCTGTAAAATAATTCCCTGAGGAAGCACCTGAAAGTCCGAAGGGTTTGCTGACACAGATGGAGTTCTTTGTTGCCCTTGAGGATGAAAGAAGAGTAAAAGCAGAACAAGGTAACAACACACGCCAGTTTGGAGAAGCCCTGTGTGCTCAGCTGTGTATTTCCTGGCTGGAAGGAGGAGAAAATCTTGCAGAATTATGAGTCTTCCCCATTGGCAAAGGGCACTGTAGCTAAACAGAAGAAATGAAATAAATCATAAGACAAAGCCAAACAAACCCAACAGACTTCTAGTCTTAGAAGAGCATGAATCCTGTCTCCAGGGTATGTGTGTCATCCTACACACCTGTATTACAAAGCCTGGCTAGTAGCATCATGCCCTGGGAAGAAGAAGACACCGCCAGGTGGAAGTGGTTCATTCTCTGTTTGCCATACAAGGAGCCTTCCCAGCCATCTCTGCAGTGGCTGCCCACACCATCCCAGACCTACTTGGAGCTCAGGGTTATTTTCCATTAGGTACAAAGTACTGGCTAAACAAGCCCAGATAAATTCTGGAGTGAAAGTTTCTTTGAGAATGAGTCTTACCCATGATGTAGTCTCCTTCACAGAGAAGTAAGAACAAAAACACCACCAAAATATGAAAGCCAGTACACAGTGTCTGGAAGATAGAGAAAACTTAGCACAACTTCACCAAAGATACATTTACTGGCATGTGAAGGTATTATTCTGATGAAGTCATGTAAGTTTAAATAAAAAAAGAGGGGATGAGGGAGAATTGCAAAGGCACATGGGAGCCTGTCAGGCCCAGAAAACCTGCTGATCACAAACTGAGGACAACAGCAGGAAGGTGGGAGACGAGTTCTCCACCACGGATGGTAGATCTAAAGTACTAACCTAAAAGTCTGAGACAAGGCAAGCAGACTGAAGGTAATTATATCTCAGGGCTGTAAGAAGCTGAGGATAGAGTCTCAAAGTCATTGCCCTAACGGTATGTCTGTTTGTCGCTGTTAGAGATAGCTTAACTATGCCTTTTTATCAGGCAAGGCTGTAACTTACCCTGCAGACACCCTTCATAAGGTAGCAGAATCAACAATATTTAACATTTTTTTCCTTTTACATAGCCTGCAGGTTCACCTTATTTAGTAAATTTAAAGGTGAGGTGATAGAGCAGTACACTTCTGAAGATGCTGGTTCTCTTTAAACTTTGTAGATACAGCAAGAGTCTTCCCTAATTATCAATAGGCAAGAAGACGACTTTGAAAACTCTGTATTACCCCTTAGCCATAGCCTAGATCAGCAAAATAAGACACAAACACAGAGAGTAACTCATATGCTTAATGCTAGCTGCCAGAGCTACTGTTCTTTATGACTGGCATTAGTGTGATGACAGGTCCTTGAAGGAGAATATAGCCCATTTCACAGTGACACATTCACAGGACACCATGTCATCATGTCCATGTATGTTTAAGTTTCACTGCTGGGGAAGCCTTTAACTGCCTAAATTCAAGAGGGGAAAAAGACTTTGGGGAAGAAACCACCCATCATTCAGTATTTTTTCCCCTGAACAATAGAATAAATTAAATGAATGTGTGAAATAATAATAAGTGAATCATTACATTTGCCCAAAACAAAAGGAAAAGGGCAAAATAAAATGCATCTAGTATAAAGAAACAGCACAAAACACTGTATGATCTAAGAATCAGGTTTTTAGAATAAATACAGGAAACAGTATTTAAAATTTAAAAGAACCAAAAAGAATATGATCAAATAGTAGTGGTCAGCAGTGGCTACTGTGCAAATTCACCATTTGGCCTGTATACAAATAACCAATATGTGTATATTCTGAGAATGAGAAAAAACTGAAATTAGAGTGCTTCTAATGCTGGGAGATTCAGCTATGCAGCTCACCCTTGCCATCCTATATGACAAAGCCTGTGTAAATGGAGACACCTGTCAAGTGTGTCTAATATCAACTATAATGAGCAGCAACATCACTACAAGTTTTAAGTCAATAAGGTAGTTGACTAATCCTCACAAGGACACAGAACCAGAGACATGGAGAAACTAAATTACTTATTCTATGCACTTAGCAATATGCAAGATGTCCAAGCAAGTGTAGTTTGGAAAGCACATACGTATTTACTTGGGGGGAAAAGTCATCTTTGGAAACTTGAATAACGAGCCTTAGTGAAACAGTCACACCAACAATCTGGAGATGGTGTCCTCTTAAAGCCATGAGTATGTAACTAACCGGTGTCCTACTTACACTCACCTCCTGATTATATCCCATGCACATGGAGAAATCTCATTGCTGGTCTGGATGATCTCTTGTCCACTTCTGGGTAACAGGAGTCCTCCTGATGTGAGCAGACTGCTCACAGACTCAACGTGGGGGTGAAGTGCTGGGTAGCTGCAGACCCCAGCCATCCTTAACCCTATTCCTTTTATATCTAGGAATCCACTTTTCTTAACTTTAAAAGTAATCATTTGCATGCATATCCCTGCTTCTATTTTTCTTTAAGAAAGAAAATTAAAAGAGGGGAGAAGAGGTTTCTGCATGACATTTCTGCCCATCTATTCTCACTGAGATACTCTTTGTACTGTAGGATCTGAGAACAGGTCAGAGCAAGCCTTCATGCTGGAGATATGAGCTATTATACCTTTAGTCACATGTTTCAGACATGATCCCAAATTCATACTCACCTCATTTTAAAAGACCTTTGTAGTAGGGGTGTAGGGTGGGTGTTAAACATCGATGCCTTGAGCAGTTTTCTGTAAACAAGGCCTGGTCCCTCAACATTTTAAAGGCTTAGCAAGGCAGCCTTTATTTTAAATAAAGTATGTGGAGTGATGCACCTGAACCCCTTTCTAACTCTTAGAGGGAAAGTGTAAGCTGTCGAGTGGTTAGTCCAAAAAATAAGTGTTGAATATACAATTTATAGATTAAAAAAAACAGAACAAAACAAAACAAAAACAACAACAACAAAAAATCCTTTCATCCGAACTAGGAGCAAGCAGCTCAGGAAGCAAACAAGACAGCAGCTAGCATGTTATCAGAGCAAGGAAATCAGCAACTAAGATCAAAATGGTGTCTCAGCATACTAATGTTGACAATGTCTGCAAGTCCCAGCGCTCAAAAAGACCACAGCAGTAATCTTGGTGCAGCACATCCAATCAGCCACAGTTTACTTGCAGGGTGCAACAGGAAACCCTCACATTTATCAGCTCTGCTCCCTCATCAGTATATGTCGCTGCACTCCATAGAAGCTAGTGCTGTGTTAATTTATCAGCAAATCGAAAGCAGAATAAAAATGCAACTTCTATCTTCTTTTGAGTCATTTATTTCCTCCGGTGCTTTATTTTTCACCCTACATGATAAAATGCAAGAGTTTGTAGCTTGAAATTCTGGAAGGCAAATGAAGAAAAACACAAATCCAGATTAAACTCGTGTTTGGTACAAGTGAATAAGCTCTGTTTCTACGATCAATCCAGTAGGGCAGACACTTTGACCTGCAGAGTCCTCTCAAATGCTTGAAGATCTGCTCACCACAATCAGGCTGGAGGAGTTTTCCAGCATCTCACCGGAATATGGGCTCCAAATTACTTTTTATTCCTATGATAAAATAAGGTTATGTCCAGAGCAGGCAGGCTTGTTTCTCCCCTCTGAGGTTCCCACTTGCAGAAGCTGATTGAAATGCAGTAAATGTGTGAAATAGCACATATGAAATGTAATCCAGTACCAGCAAGAACTGGGCTCTGGATTTGCAGAGAAGGAAATTTGGTGTCTTCATGGGTTTGTTGCCTGTATCCCAACTATCAGTCTATTTTATTTACTGGTTTGTTGGCTCTGTCCTTGGGACATATCAGCATATCTCCACAACAATGGAAGCCAGACACCTTCTGAGGTTTATTTAATTAAATGGTTAAAGTTTGAAAGTAAAAACATTTAATCATCTGGGTTTTGAAGCTGAGACAGAACAGACAAACTACTTCAACAACTCAAGAGAATTAATATGCTCTCCGCATCGGAGGATTTTCAACTCAGGATCTCAAAGCAGGAGAGGCACCAGCTAGCACATTTTCACCAGTATGTGTCAGAGGGTAGTGGTGGTTTGCTACCACACAAACGATATTGCATGAGAGCTCAGAGCCGTGCAAAGCAAATCACCCAGCTGAAACCAAAGGAGACGGCCCTGTGTAACACACACACATGCTGTATCAGTAGCACATGGTTTACAAGTGAAGCTGAATGGATCTGCTAGTTCTGTAATGAACACGAGCGGTCAGCAGGTTGGTTTGCATCTCAGATGCCCTGGAGCCAATGTCCTTAGCACTACGGTGAGTGAGTGTGAACACGAAAGGAAAGGTGTCACCTGCAGATTCAGCAGCATCTGCTTCTGCAGCAGCACATCGGGGCGCTTGCTTCTCTTTCCTTCAAGAGAAGAGTGGCCTGATCTTGCTTATGGGTCGTATCCAAATCAAATCACAGGCTACAATGGCAGGTTCAGAACAAAAAGTGAAAGGAGAAGCACAATTTCTCTTTATTCCTCCAAAAGCCAGAAATCAAAATTGTTGCCTGTGCTATCATTATGTACTACTTAAGTTACAAGCACTATTTTTCCCTCTGGATGCTCACTCCTTTGCAAAGCATTTAAATGTTTTGTTGGTTTTTTTTATAAAAGTCCACTTCATAAACTAACAGTCTGGAACATTCTTCTATGTATCTTTTTGAACCCAAGGAAGAAATCTACCAAGTCAGTTCCTTGTATCTCAGAGAACGATTGCAAGCTCTGGCTGGAGAAGATGTGAAATGTGTCAGGCCAACATTTGCTCTGTTTGAGCGCACTGTACTTGAAGCCAGACCCATGCAGGCAACAAAGATCAGAGCTCTCTTCTGTGTGCTTTTTACCTAGGGGTCCTGGAAAAAAGAGAAAGAAGAGGAAAAAAAGAACCAACTGTCAAGAGCAAATCATCAAAAAGCAGATATAAATCAAACTGCTGAGCTCAAATCATGCCTAAATAGTTTGCCTATGATGATAACATCAGAAAGATAAAGAATGAACGGTTAACTTCATTCAATCCCGGTTAAAAATGTGGCTGTGGTAGGACAGTAACTACATATGAAACAAAAGGTCTTTGTGGTAAGGTTAGGCTCCTAAATACAGACCATTGAGTCAATTAATGTTTACTTAAGGACTTGTCATCTAAAGCAGGAGCAGAGAAAACCATCAACATAACCAAAAGCTTGTGACACCAATTTGCATCCAGTTCCAAGTGCATGTTTTATTTATTTTCAATCAGGATCAATCAGGAAAGAAAATAATCAATGGAGTCGCAGTCATGAGTGGTATTTGGCCATCTGGGGGCCCCAGTATCTCTCGGCCTGCATTGGAGGCAAGGGAAAAAACATTTTTTTCAAGAGCACAGAGGAGCTCCATATGGTTGAGATCAAAGGTGTTGCTGGGTGCATGGTTCTGCTTTATTGCCAGGCACTGCTGTTAATTAGAAAACAAGATCAGAGGCAGTATTAAAATCCAATTAAATTGATATGAACAGATTGCCAAGTGATGTTCACTAATGTATAATTGAGCACCATGCAAATTTCGGTGGCTGCCTTTTGTTTTTTCTCCCCTCACTCTGGAATGAATGATGAAGCTATGAAGTTTTTCCTCGTTGTAAAAGATAAACAAGTTAATGCACTGATCTAGGGGGTATTGCGTCGGTGATTGATGAAAATGAGAGTGGAATATTAACGTGTGACTTTTGGGGGGCTTCTTTTATAATCTTATTTTGTTCTTTTATTATTGTTGTTCTCCTTCTTGTTGTTATGGTGGTATTCAAGTACATGCGCAGATCCTTCATCGCTCCATCATTTTAGATGAAGTTCCTTTGTAGCTGGAGATTTGATTCAAACAATTACAAAACCATGAATATTTCAAGTGACAGGCCTACCACTGTTGGAAATTAACTTTTTCCAAGAACTATATGGACTTTATACCGTATATCTTTGTTTAGAATCCGCACCTTCTATTAAATTTAATTACTTTCCTGTGCAGCTTTATATTGAGGGCGACTTCAAAACGAGGGCAGCAGCTATTAAATTTAATTACTTTCCCCTGCGGCTTGCATAGTAAAGGTGCATGGTTGAGGTGCAGCTAGTAAATGAGGGTAGCTTCTAAACAAAGATATACAATATTTATACCATATATATTTCCCCTTCTCTATCTGTCTTTAATATATACACTTTGTGTGTGCGTGTACACAATGCACGTACAGAGCTAAGTACAACTATTACATGCAAAATGCTAATTTTTAAGCTAAAATCTATAGTACTTAAGCTACATCTCTGTTTCTTTCTCTCTTTGACTGGCTCACATGGTTCCACTCAGAATTCACACAAAGTTCAATGTGACCAGCCTCAATGAAGAACAAAATTTCAGGATGACAAATTCAGTAAAATGTTGCAGAAATTCTGAAGTCTTTTGCAAGAAAAATCATTTTTATGTGGAGCCTACCATAAGGAAGAATTGTAGGCCCATAGATGAACTATAACTGTCATCCTTGCAAACTTAATGTATTAGTATCATTGTGTTTTATCAAATCTATCATTTTCTAACTGTGAAGATGCATTGATGTAAAAGCTGGCTTTAAAAACGGGATCAAAGTGAATGCATAAAAGACCAATAAATCAAACAAGGCAATGTCTGACATGGTGTTCGTGAGATGTTTGTGGAGCTTTCAGGAATTGTTTAAATTCTCTTAAAAGGCAAACACATTTAATCAAATAATGTTAGTTGTGCCTGTGAGCAGATCAACAGGACTGCTGTTGTGTTGGTACTTGCAGAGAGATGAGAAGTTGAGTTTGTCTCACCCATGGCCATCAGCATGGAGAGTACAACACCAGAAACATTCTGGCTGTAGGCAGAGGTAGGTTGGGCAGTACCGAACAGGTCATGGTTTCACTCCTTTGTTCCATTTTAGATGTACACCATGGGACATTAAACCACCAATACAATTTCATCACAATGGGTCCCATACCATTTCCAATTCACTGCAAAGCAGCGCATGCCAACGTAAGGCAGAGAGCAGTGGTGAGAATCTGTGTAGCATTTCTCTCTTATCAGTTGATATGAATCCTTAAAAACCTTTGCAAAACTAATATAAAGCATTGGAAACTCTTTTACGGTGTAAGCAAATGAAGAAACTGTGATGTGTTGGATGCAGGTCTAAAATAATTTTAAGGAACCTGCTGTTACCTCAGCATTAGTGGAGCAGGAAAGGGTACAAGGAACTTTAGGAAAGTTTAGTGTTCTGCCCAAACATTTCAAAAAGTAGCTTTACGGAAACAGGATAGTCATATAGCTTATTCCCAAGCAGAAATGTTTTTTTACATAAAAAACTGGAATTATGATCAGAATAAAATACATCTGGTTAAAATTCTATGTGCAAACACAGGTGTTACAAATGTTTTGTTAAAAGCTTTTAAAAATTAACATGGCCTTTAAAAGAAAATAAAAAAATTTTGGTGGAAGATTTTCTTCTTTTTCCTTGTATTTCAAAAAATAAATGGAAGGAATATAAAATGAAAAAATAGAAGATATTTTCGTTAGTTTGGTATAGAATTTTAGGGGATTGGAGATTTCTCTTTGTCTTCCCTTTCCCACTTTGCTCATAACTTCTTTCTGTTTTTCTTTCTTCAGGTAAAATCCGACATGTTTTTCTAGCAAAAACACAACACCTGGAAATATTGTCCCAAAAATTATTAAAGGAGTAAATAAATAGGAAAACCTTTGTGCTATAAACTTAACACTTTTGTATCTCTGCTTTATTGTTTCAGCAAGCTCCAGTAGAAACCATGCAGACATCTCATTGACAAATATTGCTTTAACAGTTCCTTGCTTGACAGAGAGTTTTGGCTAAGATGTTAATCAGCCATGCTAGAGGATCCATAACTCATTCCTTGCCAAATGCCTCAGTTCGGTAGAGGGACTTTATTGATCAATGGATTTTGCAAATAACCATCAAGGGAAATGAACCCAGATCCTGAACCAGAACACATTATGTGCCTCCTCTTTATAGGTCAGGAAATACGGCACGATGTAAAGAAAGCAAGAGTTTTGTCTGAGGGCACTTTTCTTCTATTCTATCCTTTGGGGAAAGACCTGTTTAATTATTTATTGTCTGTTTATATAGCTTGTTGGGTCCTTAGATCCTCGCTATTGTGATGTCAAAGAATTACTGTAATACAGAGAATGGGGAAAAAAAATGAAGATGAGAAGGAGTAATTAGAGGAAGAAAGACAATGAAACATGTTACTCAAGAAAAGAGATCATCAATTTACCCGCAGTTATATTAATGTGGTGTCTGAGACACCAAATTTCCTTCCAAGACCTACAGAAGGAGATGACAGCTATTACAGATGTGTGATGCTCTTGCAACAAGTCTGTGCTACTGGTTGTAATTTAGCCATAGTGGTGCTGTGGTCACGGAGGTTAACCCAGTTAACTCATTTCAAATTAGCTGAGTCTTTCCGCATAGCATGGCGCTGAGCAATGAAGATTAGACTGGAAGAGCATTTCTGCTCTTCTTCTCTCTCTGACCTTTTGAGGAAGGCCACTGAATTTTATAATGAGGAAGGAAACACAAGCTAGGGAGCTCACACACCTAGCCGAGGTAAAGTAAAAGTAAAAATTTGCAATGGTAACACCTCTAATTCCTTGTAAGGGCCAACTTCTAGAAAACTGGATTTTTAGGTCACCATATGATCCCAAGCCCCTTGAGACAAATGCCTATATGTTGATTTTCTTGGGGCAAATGTAGGGAGTACATTTAAAAGACTCCACATTAGAAATTAAGTTCATTTCTTCCTAAGCAGTCAACATGGCAACTGGTGCAGGTACAACGGACAAGCTCTTCTTTACTTTCTTAGTGCAAGTGTTTCCCTTTAAACTCTTTGCTTCATTATCACCCAAGCTTTACATATTGGATGACAAGGATAATTTAATACTACTCTGTCAGTGGCTTTAGTGTGAAGTTTGCCTTTAACAGAAAGTGAACTGCAGATCTTCAGACCCAAAGCCCAGGAATCTATCAGCAGAGTTCAAAATTAGCTGAGATCTTATGGCCTGAGGCCACCCTGGAAACTAATGGCAATTTTACAATCATTAGTTTTTGCCTGATGGGCCTGTAGTAAGTGGGACCATGATCATGACCCAAATCTAAGAAAAAGGCCTCCAGGCCCAGCTTTTTGTCAGATTATGGCTTTACTTACCTAAGCTGGTTTTATCTTATTACAGTGTGTAAGCTGTGGTAAGCTTGATACAGACAGGATGGAAGAAAAGAAATCGACCTAACCTTAGCAGGGTATTAATCACAGGCAAAAGGTTGGGAGGAAGGATCTGGGGTATAAATCAGCACCGTCCCTGTTAGTCACTACTTGGTGAGCTACAGATTTCAATTCAATTTTACCTTATCATATTCATCTGGAAATTGGAAAACACAGTAAATAAGACAAAGGATTTCTGTTTTGGAAATAAGTTTCCCAGCTGAACACTTTGGTTTATAGACTTTCTTAATAGTGTGGGTTTAAGATGTTTACAGAGAAGAAAAACTCCTCTAAATAAAAAAAAGTTCCAGTCCTTACTTCTGGGATGATTTTTAATTTTTCAACTAATGACTACAGAATGTGCAAACTTCTGGGAGGAAAAAATGACACCTTGCTTTCATTTGCCAACTGCTTTTCAATTACAAGAAATCAAGATAGAATTTCTGAGTGGAGGCAGTGGGAAAATTTCATTGCTGAATAATTTCAGTGAAAGCAAAACCAGTATTTTTTTTTGTTCATTATAAGGTGTTGCAGGATAGAAACAAATTTCCCAACCATCTCTAGTTTTCAGAAATTAACACAACAGAGCATGAGCCCTTGGATAACAGTTTCTGCTCATCAGGTTTTAGAGATGTTCATACCTTGTTTTCAAAGAACATAAGATTGCATATTGCAACCTCTCTTTTAGCTGTTCATGCTTCTGCTGAGCCAAACAATAATTTGTTTGGCTAAAACTTCTCTTTGAAAGTCCCAAGATTCAGGGGGAGGGTAAAGAGTGATTGTGGGGAGAAACTGGCTCCCAGATGATGCGTGTGAGTAAGAGGATCATAGACAAAGGAAAAGGCGGTGGGACTGTGTAGGAAATACTATATAAGCAGTGCAAGTACAAGAAAGGGGGGTGGATATGTTGTGTGTTTGTCTACTGGAAAAATACAGGCAGAGGTTACTGGTAAGTAGAGAGAAATGATGGAAAGCCTGAGCCTGTAGGAATGAGACCCAGCCCTTGCCACTGATCTCATGCACAGCTTTTCTGTGATTTGGTTTCTTCAGCTGCAAATAAAATTGAACATTATCTACCTAATATCTGAGTACTGTAAAAATTAACATTTATAAAATGTCTTGTCACCCAGGACTATAAGACAACATAAGTACAAGTCACTACTGATACCAAAATGCAAAGATTTAGCAGAGATTTTCTCCTCACACACCTATGATGAGCTATGCATTATCAAACCAAATGATATATCTTATCTCATTGTACTTCCCAATCTCACCAAGCTATTTTCTTTACCCACTGCTTTGTACTTGCTTTGTCTCCTCTATATTTCCCTTAAACATCCTCTGCAACCTCTTTAACACAGCACATGGAGGTAGATAAACTTAGTCTAAGCAACTAGCATGCTACTATTCCTATTTTGGAGGCCAGGATAATAATTTTGTTGTCTATTCCTACAGCACAATAATAATCCAATCTATAGTTGTCTTCAAGATGCAACTAGAACAACCACTTTGTTAAGGAGAAGACAACAAATCTGTTTCACTAGTATATCCAGACAAATAGAAAAATAATTCTGATCATAGTGAGGCAACAGAAATGTTACTGTGTCCCCTTTGTGTAAGACTGTATTATTTTTATTAAAATGTGTTTGTAATGGCAGACAGTTAGAAAGATTTCTGACTTGGCAAACCCCAATGGTATTGTTCATCTGAACTTTGTCCACATTTGGGTGCTACATGTTGTTCAAAACTGTGAAACAAGAGACATCTCCAACAGCACAGCCCCACCATAAGTGTCTCCTCTAAGCCAACTGTCAGGGAGAAACAGGCAATGGACATTGGGGCAGCAAGTGTAACCCGGAGTCCTCCTCTTGCCACTGTGACACCTGATGGCAGCACATTCATGGGAAGGAAGACAAGCAGGGCTGGAGACCTGCCTTCTCCAGGAGCTGGACTGGTGATCACAGAGCACCAGAGAGATGTTACCACATCAGCTGCAGGGAAACAGCGCGTGGGCTGCTGAAGTTGAGTCAACTCTGGCTCCATATTTGAAACTGGAAGTAGGAAACAGGTCAACAAAGTCACTGATTGATTTGCTGTCCTTAAAATTATCACCTCTTAGAACTCCTGGTGCTGTAACATCCATTCCTAGACTTTGGTTTATTCTGCTGGAGCTTGTTTGGGTCTAAAAACCAGTGAACATTTATTTTTGTCACTCACAGAGGAGCTAGGACCGTGAACTCACACAGGAGTGGGTTTATTGAGAAAGAAGTTGCCATTCAAAAGCTGAACTGCAGTTCAACTCTTCTGGAGAAACAGAAGCAGATAACATGGTGCTTTTCCTCATAGTGAATATGCTCGATGGCGATTGCAACGAAACCGAAGACTCATCTAAATGATCATACATTTTCTGGTATCTGTGGGACAAAGTGAGGAAAGAACAAGGATGTTAGGTGAGAGAGGTGGAAAGTGTCCTGGTACATATTTTGCAACTAACTCTGTGGCATGAATGAGAACTACTCACCTGGACCACAACATTTCCAAGCAGTAAACCGGCGCAGTGACTAATGCTGAAATCCAAGTGAGACACCTCTTGCTTACACAACCTACCCACACGCTGAGCTGAGTTCAGAAACACCAGCTTGATCTTAGTGGCCTGATCTCAGATCCGCTCACCTACTCCCAGTCTTGGAAGGCACGGCGAAATTTGGTGGCTGCTGACTAAATCAGCCATGTGGGAGTGTGTCTTTCAGACACAGATGGTATTAGTCCTCCTAAACTAATGAGAGCTTGGCAATCGTGAGGGGGACAGGAACAGGGGGAGGGTGGCTCACCCCAAACGGGAAGGCAGCACTCAGCAGTGGATTCCAGGGGAAAAAAAACCCAGTTACCAAAGGCAGACTTACTGCAATTTTTGCTTGTTAGTGTAATTAAGTAATTTGGGTTGTTTTAAAAAAAAGCACTGAATCAACACTTCTCTTTGCAAATGACACAGCTCTTTTAGAGAAAAGGCACAGACTGCTGGTGTCATCAATCTCTTCTAGCTCTGCTAGGAGGTAAAAGCCAAGAAGAAGAAGACAGAACATAGTTCTCACCAGCACCAATTACTGATCTGAAATTGGAAGTTGCACCAACCATTCCTCCTGACATCTCAGTAGTCTCCTCTCCTGGACACTTCCTGTCATTTTGCGTCCAGGAGGATGGGTTTGATCTTATGAAATCCCCCTACCTGGTGATGATTTCTTGGATGTCTCAACAGGGTAGGGGTCTAAGTCCTGTTTGTTCTCAGTAGAGCTTAGGTTTCTTTGAAAACTCCAGACGTCCCTCATAAAAGCAGACCTGGAGGTACGAGTCAACCCCCATTGACGGCAGTGGAGAGGTTCTCAGCAATTTCATTGGACGTTTGCCCAGACTCTAATTAACCAATTAAATGGTCTTCCTACCAAGGTTACCAAAAAACCCCAACAACTTAGCTGCTTCAGAAATACCTAGAAAATGAAAATGAGCACATTACCCCAGGAAGAGTGGTGGTAATCAGTGATAGGGAAATCTACTTTGGAAAAGCTTGAAAGATTATTTTCCAACATTATTTTTAGCAGCCACCCTAGAAATTATTGACTTTTTTAACATAATTTTGAATTCTGCTCTTGCATTGTTTATCCCTCCAGTTATCTGCTTTCGAATATGGATGAATCTGCTGATTGAAAATTAAATATAAATATCTGCGTGCTTTATATATTTAGTAACAAACACATACACACATATGTACAGTGTATTTGCATTGTTGCCTGGGAACAAAATGCCTATTTTTAGTTAATATCAGGTGATTTTAATTTACAAGAACTACCTCGCCTCTCAGCATTTTAAAGAGCATACACAGAGGCACCTGCATGCTTCTAACATTTGATGTATCATTAAATATGCCTTCTCACATTTGGCACATAAACCCTGATAAAGTTTCACCTTTTAACGAAATAAATGACTCAATTAACAAGATGAAAAACAGCAGTGCGGTGGCAGACCCTCTTGGTGGCAAAAAAAAAGGATAAAAAAGAATTATCTCAGCGGGGTGTTAATACAAGGAGCGCCACAACACACAGCGGGCACCTGGTTTGAGTGACAGCCACCCAGCAAAGCTGACAGATTTGTCAGCTCGCTGACCGCTGGCTTGAGTCTCTCGCACCACCCTAGGAATAAATTGTTGCTCAGGAATGGCTGGGCAAGCACTCACTTGTCTCTGTTAATCTAATTGAATTTTTTGTAAGTTGTTTTCATTTTTATCTGCTCCTGTGTGGAAATGTTCGTTCCTGGAGCAGCAGATTTTGGCACCCTTAGAGTACTGACTTCCTCACAGTGCTGGTGTCTTTTGAAGGAAGGCATAGATACAGATACAGGGTCAAATTCATCTCTCAGCTCCCAGGGCTTGGATGGATATAACTGAGGTACAATTTGATCTACTATGAGCAAAAAATGCCTTTTTTAATAGGGCTGGAACTTAAGGCATCTGTATTCAGGGCCCTGTTTCTCCATAAGGTCCCAGCTGGCAGACAGCACTGTTCATGCATGATTTATGTTAGTGGGCATGGTGGTGCTGGTTGATGGTTGGACTTGAGGTTCTTAGAAGTCTCTTCCAACCTTAATAATTCTGTGATTCTATATTCCATATGAGCAGAAACCAAGCAGAAATAAAAGTTGGACAATTGTTATCCCTTTTCCTGAAGTGGACATTGGCCTTCATGTGAATATCTGCTGTGCTGTTCAATGGGGAATTAAGAGAGCAATATGGATGTATATGGAGAAAACTGGGACTTTGACTCAAAGACAGTTCAGTAATGTCAGGTATGGAGGAGTCTGCCAATCAACTGAAAATCTGGCTAAGCAAAGGTAGCCTGATGTAAAGAAGAGATGATCAGGAATTGCACAAAATCAATGTGTTTGATATCTCAGTTTCTGAGGTTAGCGGATGTAAAACCACAACCTCTGTTATATAAATCAGGCATGTGCCTACATGAATGACATCGTTATAATTGCATGGTGTGTCTCTCTACGCATTGCATATCATTAAGCACCCAGAATATGTGTAATCAGTCCAGATCTAGGAACTACCATTTACAAAGTTTTTTTAAAGTATGACATACAAAACTAAATATGTCCTGGATTGACGCAATGCTGATCTCCCAGATGCTACCAAAAAAGGCCAGGTTGCTTCTAATAAAACTTTTGAGATATTATATAGAAGACTTAATGTTGGATCTGCTCTGAGACACTGAATTCTGAATGAAGATGCAACTAAAATAACCCGGTGATTGTCTTTACTTGTGTAAGAGAGTTTTGCTTGTATCTGTGCATCAAGGAAGCATTAAAACTTCAGAGCTCAGAAGCCTCATTTAATTTCAAATGACAATGCTCCTACTCACATGACAAAACTCCAAGATTAGCTCTTCAGTTCCTGTGAACAAAGAATAACTCTTTTCAAGCTGAGCACTTCGTATTCGCTTAGTACCAAAATGTATTTGTAATATTCCCCAAGAATGGACAAGTCTAGCACTCCTTTAACTCAAGGCAAATAGTGTCCTGCTATTCTCACAGTTACAGGGCTCCACACTGGTTTTCATCTTGCCTCTCTGTTGTGATTTTCAAGACAATATCTTTTTACCTCTCCTCTGCTTGCTGTGGTGAAGTTCAGCTTCCTCTAATGGAACCATCCACATGAAATCAATAGGGTTGTTTGTTGAATCAGACGATATTAAAACAGAGTATACACATGTGAGCCTGACCTTCAAATAAAAACTTTCATGATAGTTAAAGGTGTGATTATTTCTAATATAGATTAGGATTTGCACTGCAAACTGTCAAGAAATGTCAGGATAAATAAAGGTATGCATTAATTTTCTGCCTATTCAATAAACTCTGGAAAATAAGAAAAGTGTCTTTTATATCCTGAAGTAAATGGGTTTGCATTTGCTTTAACATTCTTATTTAATTGACACTTTCTTTGGAATAGTTCTGTCAACAAAACATGTGAATAGAGTCTCGGAATATTTCCTTAATTTCCATACAGTACATCCTCAAAAGGTATATAGTGACATGTGGAAGGAATGAAATTTTATAGGTCTTTCTCATTGGACAGTAGTATTAAAAATGAACCCGAGAATGAAACAGAGACAAAAACTGGGTAGATCTGGTACTAGAAATTACTAGTTTCCAGCATTTATCTCGAAAATCATTCGGCTCTACACCTTTTGAATATCTCTTATGATGCTTCAGACTGGATGATATTGAGAGGAATAACCATTTTACTTTACTACAGATAATTCTTTTTTCCCTTTTTATTTTAATTTCTTTTTATGATAGCCATCTTCAGAAAGAGGGATAAAAATGGGCATTTTTTAAAGAGACTCCAGTTGTCTTCCAGGAGAACAGAGCAGTACAGTCAAGTTCTAACTACTAAAAATCGGAATTTTACATTGATCTTCATGTGACTTTTGTGATTTTCAATAGACAGACACGTTAGCTTTCCCTGATTATCTGTGCAAGCTCTTTTTTCCCTTTTTAATAGCTCTGAACAAAGTCTTGAGGTAAAGAGAGAAGTACATCAATAGCCCTGTCCAGGAACTGACTCAGTACCCCTTGAGCTTGGGGGTAGTCGCTCTTTAACCACAAAAGCAGAAAATCTTGTTACACATCTTATTATTTTCTCTATAATAGATTTGGTGATAGGTGAAAACATCGAGTCCCTTCAGGTTTATAACACAGCGTTCACAATTAAATGAAATAACAGGCGAGTGTGGCTTAGGACAGCTGAGCGTTCTGCAAACACCGCAGAGAATTCAGCGTTGTGTTTCCTGAGAAACACTACATCTTAAAGCACAGAGGCCCAGCAAAGATGACACATTTCAAAAACGCTGGAGTTAGGAGTTATAAATAAATATGGTTTTATAGACATTCTCATATACACACTCAATTAAGAAAAAATAAGTATGTTATTCAGTATCCATATCTGGAAACGTTTTACTCCATACTGAAAAGAATATGTGTGTAACAACATAAATGGCATGAACTTTTGGCTCCATGCAAGTCAATGCAAAAACTCTTACTGACTGCTAATGGGCAGCATTCCTTGCACCCATGCAACTCAGAATATTCCTAAGTAAAAGTTCATTAATGTTTAGCTCACGTGTCCAAATATGAACTTAAATATTAGGCCCAATTCACCACTGAGTCACTGCTAACTATTCTCTTCACAAAATATGAATTTTTTCAAAACAAAAGATATTATGATCAGTCTTTGTTTGCCTCTGTCCTTCTGTTTGTAAAGAATTCAGATTGCTGTAGATGATGCACTAGCAAGTACAATTTCATTCACATAAAGCAAGCTGTGTCTGATTTCTTCAGGAAGGGGCAAAAAGGCAACATAAATATCTTTCATGTTCTTCCTCAGTTTGGTGGAGTCTTAAAAAGCCAGTTTCATACTTTTCTATACTGCAAAACATTTTATTCTCAGGAACATCAACCAAGTGGGATACAAAACCGGGAGCAAGGGACACATATGGGTCACCACCAACACAGAAGGCAGATCAGACTTGCAATGTCCAGTAACACTTGTCGTGACCTTTATGCACGAATGCACAAAAGGAAAAACAAAAAACAAAACCTTTCCAAACCCTTGTGATCCACTTGCACAAATCCAGTCTGTGCAAAAAAGGGTAAATTCAACATGAAAACATCTAACTATTGTTGATTTGCCAAGCTGTACTGGTATAAACTGAGTGGCAAATATTTTATGATATAATTCAAAATTCTCTGATTTTTGTTCTGCAGAAATTTGGTTGAAACCTCTGCTTACAAGAAGTGCAATGCTCATCCGTCATTATAAGAATCAGAACCACATTCAGGAATCACACATTGTTTTTCAATTTTGTATGCAAGAAAAAAGAAACATGAAACAGAATTCAGCACATGGATGAATAAACCCGTAATTTATTAGCTCGTTTTTGCTCTGATCAAGGGAATAGCTCAAAGAAAAGAGGTCAGAAGGACTTGTACTGTTAATATGCAATTGATGAAATCCTCAAACATATATTGATCCACTTTTTATTACATTTTTAAACCCCTGACTCTGAATATTTCCCAATAAGACAATAACTATAGCAAATATAATTTGCTGTTCTTAATCACAGTAGACGTTCTTTCTCCTCTAAAGATCATCACACAGAAGATATTTACATCCAACACAAAATGTGAATTTGCTATAGACTGCATTTCATACACTGCCCTCTTTTTCACATTCGCTTCTTCAAGCGTATCATCTCTGTATTTGACACTATCTGTGCTAACATATTTTAGTCACACATGGAAAACCCAAACAAACTTTCCTGACAATATAAATCGTTACCACAAAATAGCATAATAATGCGTTAGACCTCTACCCCCTAAAAAACCTTCACTGCCTTATTCATTACTTAAATAAAAAGAAAAAGCCAAGTTAACTGTCAGGAGTTTTTTTTCTCAGAGCTGTAGAATTTCACAAGGAATTCAGTCTAGGGGGAAAATTGGGAATAGCTGGTCGCCCAGACAGGCCTGCCCGGGGAAAGTCTTTCTGCTGCTTGTGTTTGACACAGCTTGAGGCGAAGCAGGTTGTATAGGCCTTGACCCAGCAAGGTCATCATTTTGTGAGCAATTCTGAGGCCTGACATCTGCTGCCTGGCTTTGAGTAAAAACCAGACCCCCTTAGCCAAAACAGAGGCCTGAGTAAAATAATCCCTCAGCAAGGATCCTAGACGTTAGTGAAAAGGCTAAATGGCCCTCTTTTTGTCTGGGTGTCCGGGCTTTTTAGTCCTTCCTCGTCACGTAGCAGAGAATGCCGAACAAAACCCTTCCCAGAATGCAGATAAAGGCCATATTCTCACAACTCCATGCCATAACTTCTTCACCTCGTGTGAGACTCACATTTACGCTCTGGGTGCACAGCTTTGCAAACAAAAAGGGACGGGTGTGCAGGAGCTCAGAGAGGGACACGCTCTTCTTCCAAAAATGTATTCAAAATGGTGCCTTTTCCTTTGCAGCTTTTGAAAAAAAAAATCCACTGTTTCAAATAAAGCACGTGAGGTAGATGTGCTATTTAAAACATATTAAGACTACGTACAAGAAGTGGGAGACCTGATTCTCAGACTTTCTGTTTCTCCACATGGGACAGGAACTCAGAGGAAGCTGGTGACCCACATAAAGGTGGCTTTAAGCCTTGGCTGTGGCTTGATTTTTAATTATATTGAAAGCCTTTCTGTCATTCAGGCATCAGAAAGAGACTGTTGGAGGACATCTGATAATAACGTGCACGCAGGGAAACCTCCATAAAACAAAAGCGGTGCAAGGGCTGCCACCGGCAGGACATGTGGAGTGAAATGAAAGCCTAGAGGACAGGTCATGGCAGTAAGTGCCTTTTTCTCAGAGCCAAGTTAAAGCATTACTAAAGTAAATCTAATCTAATAGCAAAGATCAGGCAAGCCCCTAGATATTTCTACAACACAATTAAGCTTTTTTTTCATCTCACCCCCATAGATCCATCTATCCCCAATCACAAGCGAAAACTAACTCCAAAACAAATTCTGAAAAATTTATTTCTTGTGCGGTGCAAAACACACAGGTTGGATAATCCTCTCTAAATATCTCATGGCAGCCTCAACACTGCATGGCTGATACGCTGCTGTGTTGCACCCCAGTAGCAATAGTTGTCTATGCCATATCTCCCCTCCGCCATCTCCTCCTCACCCACATCAACACAAGACAGCAGGTGGAACAAGGACCAAGGTAAATGTGTCCTGCCACCACCTTGACATCTCTGTCTCTGCTGGTGCTTGTAGTTGAGTTCCTCAAGAAACTGTTAGAAGAGCCTCCAGCCAGCCTGAGGCATCCTTATGCACCTCTTCCCAGGGTCCTTGTGAAACCTCAGGGTCCATCAGCAGGCTCACCAGTCACATTGATAAAGTACTTAGCTGCCTCTTAAATGTGGCAGGTCATTACCAAAGGAATTGGCTGGATAGGAACAGCAAGCATGGTAGGAAATCGTGAACTCCTGTGAATCTGTTTGGTGGCAGGGAATTAGCAAAGGTAAAATATGAACATGAGATCAAAAGATCAAAATCAATCATGAGTAAATTTAGACAAAAATTAGGTAAATTTTTAAGTCTCCAAATGCATAAATCTCTGTAACAGTCTTTTAGACAAAAATTATATTGTTTCAGACTGACATTGATTAACTTATGGAAAAGATTTTGTAACTAGATGTGAGAAAAACCAAGGATAAAAAATTAAAGCCCATTATGTGAATTCTTGGATTAGATCATGTCATGGTTCATCAAGGGGAGTTGCATTGCATTCACACTATACTATTAATCCCAAATTTCAGTGTTCCTGCTGGTTGCCTTGGGTCTGTTGGATGCTGAAAGTTGAGGTGCTGGTTGTGTAACAAAATTCAGTTCATGCAGACACCCAGATACCAGCAATGCTCCAGAGCTATTCCACTCCCATAGCTAATCATGCTGTATCTGTATAATAAACTTTGAATATGACATAATTCTTCTCTTACTATGCCACAGGCCTTGTCTCTTCAACATTGTTGGTTTCATCTTAAAATAGTTTCATTGTGAATCAATATTCCATTAAGAATTAACGTTATCTAGCTTGATTTTAGCTAGGCAGAAACCTTTCTAACAAAAATGAAAATTAAAATGTTCCAAAACGTTTGTAATCCAAATGTCCTAAATCTGTAGACTGCTAAATACACAGGTACAGCAAGCAATTCTAGTTACAAGATGTTCAATTAAAGGACAAGTGAGATTTCAATTCACAAAATTTGGAAGTTTGGTCTCACCTAAGAAAAGGTAACAAAGGGTTCCCAGACAGTATATTAGGCTTTGCTGTTGGAGGTTGGTCAGGAATTTAAGGGACTGATATGATTGGCCTCAATTCCACTATCTGAGATAAAGAGATAAAGGGATCAAAGAAATGGAACTGCCATCCACTACTTGTTTTCTCTGCCAGGCCAGGAAAGTGCGATAGCAGAACAAACCAAAAATTGTTCTTCTCAATGTGACAAGTTCCCTAAAATCAGGATATGCAACAGTTTGCCTAAGGGGAAAAAAGATATAAGAGGGATTCCTGGTCTGGCAGATGATGTTTTATGAGAATAATTTCTTCAGCCGCCTATTTGTCTCCCTATCTGTTTCCTCAGCCTCCCTGGTAGACCAGATAGGCTCACGCCAATGTAACCCTTTTTCTCCTGTTCCCTGCAAAGCCTGACCCCTACAAGTTCCTGGGTAACTTCTTGTTATTCAACTATTATCCTTCCTCTGGATTCACACAGCAGGGAGGGCCTGTTCACCACTTAAAGGGCAAAGGAGAAAGTAGGTTCGCTATACAAGTGCTCAACCCTTCTTTCTGTGTTTCAGATGTCATTTGATACTGTTGAGGACATTTTCAAATTATTTTGTGGCATTGAGGCTCTTCTGACTTACCAGTGCTATAAGATATGTTGCCTATCCTGGCAGTTGCTGTAATGTACTTTTTTACTAGCATTAAAAAAGTTCTATTTATTAGATTAAAATCTTGCAAAGGTTTTTTATTGAAAAAAAATGCCCTGGTAAGATTTTTATTTAAAAAAAACCACCCTCTTCCTAAGATTTATACTGATAATAATTATGCACTCATTAATTGGATTAATTTCCTGGATGATCAAAGCATAATAGGTACTTTACAATGCAGCTACAGAATGATGGCTCTCAACAGCCACATGATGTAGTTTGCTTTCTTAAATTTGGCCCAGCTGGCACAGAGAGGGAAATTAGGCCAGAAGACAACAAATCAGAAGTTTACAGTTTTCTAGAGCTATTCTGATCCAAAAGTTGGGATACGGGTTGATAACAAAGATGGAGGAAGACATCAGCAATGAGTAACTAAAGACTGTGTGGGCATCCCCTCATACAGTGGACAACTTGGGTTGGGAAGCTACAGTTTGGAAAGAGAAATAGGGTATTTGGAAATTATATTCTCTCACTTCCACCTGATATGTCCATATCCATCATTGGCCATGAATGTCCAGTCTGTATTACTCTTAAGTGCTATGATGCTTACCAGTTTTTTCTACCATGCTCTTGGCATCATGAGCATTTCAGGAACAAAAGCACTGGTTTAGAGTAGGAATGGCAGCCTAGGTGACTGAACCAATCTACAGAGGCTTAGCTGTGCTGTTAAACATCAAACATCTCCTTATCTGTCAAGCACATCTTTCTGAAAAAAAAGTTATTTATTATTCATTTACTGGAATCCTTCTGCCCATTGGCATCACACTGGCATCAACCCCATGATGGCATTCCCAGCCTGAAATCCTGTCAGAATTGCTGTAACGAGGCAAAATAGTCACGCCAACATGAGAGCTCCACCTTTCTCCTTTCTGTTCTTATAAGCCATCCTTGAACCTTGATCCTGTGCAGTCACTCTCCCAGTCACTGCTGTTGATAAGTTGAAGTATCCCAGGGACAGACATGATCCATGGCCTACTTAGGACACCGAAAAAGTGCAGTGCGTGGTGGAGGAGCACGTGAGGAATCTTTGATAGATGCTCCAGACGTGCACAGAAGCTGAACCTGTCTGTGCTATTGCAGAGAGCCATCATCCAGCTACCTTTACTGCAGGCTAGAAAAAGGTATTTCAGTAAACAGATTGGACGTCTGGGGTTAGCAGCAAAGCCGTGTGGGAAAGCGTCATGTCAGACAGCAGTGTGCTGCAGTGTAACTTCTTTGGAGGAGAAATTAATTCCTGTTTCTGCAAGAATGAAAATTCCCCAGCAATGCTGGCAATGACATCCTTATAAAGGATGGGGTCTTACAGATGCGGATCTTTTAATAGTGATGCAAGCTGGTTTGCACTGGTATGAATTGCCCATATAGACAAAATCTCGATGTCACAAAATGTGTGTGTATAAAAGGAGATGAGGGGGAAGCAGTCGTATTGCAAGATGCATCTCAATTTTAAACCAAAACAAATGTGTTTGAGCAGTTTTTCCTACTCTGTCAAGGAGTTTCAGACCCTAAAGGTATTTGAGCCTGTTCCCTTTCTCCTTAGGTACAATCACTAATCTCTCTCACTACTTTTTTTCAAAGATGCAACCTACTTACCTACCACATAAAATGCAGAAACTCATATTATCATGGTTCAGCTTTAGAGATTTACATTAGAATCAGTGAACCTTATTTTAGCACAATATATATGGTGAGCAATACAGTGAGAGAAGACTGGGTTTATTCCCCAGATAAGTCATTTATTCCTTTTCTCAAAGAAAAATCCAATATCCTGAGATCAGATGCATATTGAAGCTTTGGTGGAAGGAAAAAAAACACCCAGACTTAGGTTGGATTAACGTGTTCAAATTGGACACTCGCTATCTGTATTCTCTGCAGAGATGACTCCGTACATATTGCTTACTGCATGCCACTATGAGATTGGCTTAAACATTTTCCTTGAAGAAGTACGTGGCCTGAACTTATTTACCTAGCAAATAATTTATGAAACCTTGTATTTCGTTTCATGTCAAAGTTTTATTGTCATATTGTTTAATGGATTTGTCAAGTACGAATTTCAGAGTTTCAGGCCATGAAACAGATGTAAATATCACCAGAAAGTCTGTATATTGTCAAGCCCCTCAAAAAACAATTTAGGAAACTGGTAGATATTACAGTGTCTTTTTTTTTTTCTTTTTAATCAATAACATCTAAAGATTTTTATAATCATTTTATTGCAAGGAGATCAGGGAGGAGGTTTTAAATGGTCAAAATGACATTTCTAACTGGTCATTTTTTTCTCTGCCAACCATCTGCCAAAAACTGGAATTATTCAATTTTTTTACTCTTTGGGCAAAATGCAGAAATGGAAAACCTTGTATTTTAGTAGGCATGAGAGAGAGGCAGTACTATTATATTTTTCAGCCAGTTCTACCCCTGTGTTTCCAAGCCCCATGATGATCAGCAGCCCTCCCATGACCATGGCACCCATCCCCTCTCCTTGCCCTTCTCAGCTGGTTATGAATTACACCCCTCCACCCATTTCCTTCTAAAGCCCTTGCACAGCTGCCACCACAGGGCACCTCAAGGCTTGTGTGGGGTCTGATCCAAAGTGATTGCCCCATGGCATGGGATTTCTATGACTCAACCAAGCATGAAACCCAGACCTCAAGTCTGGGTTTCACAATTACAAGATTGTGTCTTCTCCAGCAATGTCTGGTGAATTGTTCTTGGGATTCATCTACTGCCCCAATTTAGTTTATCATATCTGGGGGTACAGAGAAAGAAATAAATTATCTTTTATATTTATCTTACATATAATATCTTTGGCAAAATACAGGAACCATTCAGTGGTGGTATACTAAGAGCATTCTGTAATAATAAAAGCAACATTAGCGTGCATATCATCAGAGTTAACATGGGAGCCCAGTTCTCTGGCCATGGCCAAGACCTTCGCTCTGCTAAAGTGCTAACCAAAAAAGATGTCCCATATGTCAAATTATCTACCATCTCACTTAGAGATAAGAGACAACAAATTGATGTGTAGAGCCGACTAGAGATTGTGGAGATAAGGCAGTCCTATGTGGTCAGTACAATATGCAGTGGCCTCAGCAACTTAACCACCGCTGAATTTTTTGCAGACGGGAGGAGGTCAATCACAGGAGCAGAGGGGATGGGAAGGAGGTCACCTACCCAGAGGTATGGCAGTGAGGTCTGCACTACACAAAACTGCGACTCGAAATTCTGACTTTAACCTTCAAATAAAATTGTTTCTTACACAGTAGCTGGCCCAGGAGTGGCCCTAGGGTGCACTCAGACACAAACGGTTGCAATGATGCTGTGCTGAGGTACAAACTCTCCCACCTTTGCTCCTGTCAGGGACCGGGCAAAAGGCTCCTGTGGGCAGTAGCAGCTTGAAGGCCACATCCCTTCAGCAGAACATAATCTTAAATGACTTTTCCTCTTTTTCTTTTTTCCTTTTGGTGTTGAAAGATGCTTCTTATCCGAGGGAACACGCATGTAAAGAGATGCATGCTGGAACCCAAACTGCAGGTGTTTTATTGAGGGCACCGTCTCGGTCGGGTTGACGCTAGTTATAGTTTCACCCCTCTGCTCAGCGGTTTTATTTATAAATAACATTATCCTGGAGGGGAGAGAGCAGAGAATATCAGCACATATGGTATGTCAAATCCCCTACTGCTTGGAGACCCCTGAAATGCTTAGGTACAACAGGACACGCTTAGGGCTCTGAAAATCTTGCCTTTTGTCATTTTAAGCCAGGCCCTTAACATTATTTTAATGGAGTTGTGCTGAATTTAATTATGCATCTGTTGTATAATATACTTACAATAAATACCTCTAGTTATTGCTCCTTAAAATCCCTTTCTTTCCAATATTGACTGCTCTAATTTACTTTTATGCAAACGGCCCAGTCAGATTTAATAAAATGTCTTAGTAGCATGTTTAATGACATCATTCCCCCCAGGGACAGTTGGGAAAATGACCTTCCATTTTACGAAAGAAGAGGATTAATTTTTATTGTCTGCCCCAGTTAATGTGTGTTTAGACATAAAGGCCCGATCAATATGACAGAGAGTATAGTGATTTTACTCACAGTAGTTTCTAAATGGACATTTCTTACTAATCCATTTTTATAAATCACTTTAAAGGCCTTATTGATCTTTAATTGGGAGTTACACCTAATCACTCGAGTGCAATGCATAGCTGGTTCGAAGCATTTTAACCCTTTCCACACAACTCTTTAAAATTCATATCATGAGAACTTTTGCCCTCTCTTCCCCTTCAATACACTTTATGTAGCATCCTTAACTCCCAACCAGATCTTACCCAGATCATCACACATCACAGGGACGAAATACTAGGGAAATGTTTATACCAAAATTAGTAAAGAGACGGTATTGCATGTGTGTCAAAAATATGCCCATTTAAAACTAGTGGGGGAAAGCATTTCTTTGGACTTTTTAAAAACAAATGCACAAAACTAATACATAAAGTGGAAAATGGGGAGCTACACTGTATGATGGGCTCCTTTTTCATCTCTGACTTCACCAAGCTTAATCATAACTGTTAACTTTTCCTTTTATTAAAGATCAAGTTGGGCTGTAAAAGTGTTTGAACAAGCATACAAACATGTGTTTGAACAAACATACTGCCTTGTGAAGAAAGTTCAGTGAAATCCAGAAACTCCTACGGGGATCTTGGGATTTTGTATTGGTCCTATAGTCCTAGGGTTCAGAGCGGTTTATATTTCTCTCAATTAACCTAACTCACTATTCTTGTTGTGTGGTGTGTACACATCTGTATGTGGTGATGAATGTATGGAGGTAGGACATGTATACATACATACTATATATTATAAACTTTCACCACTATGTGCACAAATTAAAAACAAAATTAGCTTGACACATTCATAAGGTTTTTAACCTGTATTTTTTTCATCCTTTCAAAACTTTTGAGAAAAGCTGATCCCCAGGGTTTTATTCCCTTTTGAACTGAACAGTACCTCATGGCTTATACAAATGCACTATTGTAATTATATGATAATATTTATGATCATAGACCAGAAAAATGTCCACCTATTTATACCATCTAGTGTTTTGTGAATGATTTTTGAAAGAACCCTTGCAGTTGTGGAGTAGACAGCACTGGATTGAAACCCATTTTATGACTTATTTAGTTACACAAATGGAAAACATTATCATAAAATGTTAAACTTCCGTGGTTGCTGCATTCATATAGATTTCTTGATAATGGCTGAATTAATTTAAAAAATATTTAAGAAGATGTCCTCCTTGACTGAGACTTTCCAAGCCAAGAAAACCCACAAATGCAGTACTTTGCAATCACAATGTTTACGTTATTATCACATCAGTAATGTGAGCCTTTCTCTAGGACACTAAAACACAATCTTGATAGTTAGTCAGAAAGGAATTTGGAAATAAGTACTGAAGTCCAATGGATAAATGGATTTATCCAATGGATAAATTTAATCTGCTTAGTTGCTACAATTTCTGAGTTTCCACAATGGCCTTCTATAGGACTTTCTGTTCATCAAGGATCCCTGTATCAGAGCAAAGACCAACACAGCACACTGGGGCCAACGCTTTTGTCTGTGACTGGAACAACCTGGAACTACACCAGTCTCTTAACAAGTTCAAAGACCCTTCGACTGAAAGGTTAATGGATACATCTGGGCAAAATCCAGTAATGGTAAAGATGGCTTTTAATATTTCAAAACTGCCTCTAAACAAATAATTGTCTGCTACATTCTGCTGTCATTTCAGGTAATTATAGTCATTTCCCAGATAAAAAGTGCATAGTGCCATAAACTTCTAGAAGCAAGTAAAAAGTAATTCCAACTTTTTTTCTAAATTTTTTTTAAATTTCTTTTGGATTTTCTTCCTTCAAAAAAAGACATGGCAGAATAAAAGAGGAAAGAGAGGATAGAATGAAGTGGAAATGCTTCTCCCAAACTTTATCTATAACTAAGCACTTGGAAAGTGGGCTGAAACACAATTCCTAGATGAACTAAAGCTTCCTATGATACTGGAATCAGCTATTTCTTTAGACATTGTGATTAGGAGGTGACTACTAGCATGAGTAGTGATGAGCAGGTGGGTTTGGCTTCTCTTGGACTCTGACTTATAAATAACTGAGCAGGAACATGATGCTGCAAGGTTTTTTCATTAGTATAATAACAGCATGGTAATAATTGTAAATTAATAATAATAATAATTGTAAAGTAATAATTGGCTTCTAAGACAAACATTAATAGTGAACTCTAAAGTGGAAATGCATGTGGCAGCACCCTTGGACCCTGAAGAAACACAGAGCAATGCCTCAGGCTCTCTTCCCCTTCCTCAGAGTACCTTTTCAGTTTATGTAACTTGGGATATCATCTTAAACTCTTTTAAAACTTGCTAATAGAAAGCAATACTGTCACAATGACGAATGGATGTCATGTTCTTATTTATTCAGCTTTTGTTTCCTGTTACCTTTAGTCTCTGATTGCGTCTTTCCTGCAGGAATCAAGCAAATTTGGATTTTTTTTCCCAAAGATTACATATAGATCTATGCTATGCTATGCTATGCTATGCTATGTTATGTTATATATGTTACGTTACGTTATATGTTATGTTATATGTTATGTTAGGTTACGCTACATTACACTACATTAATTCTATTCTATTCTATTCTATTCTATTCTATTCTATTCTATTTATTATATATTTTCATATTTATTATGCCTCAATGGGAATAATCAGTAACTCTAAAGATTGGACTTATATCTGTTTATAAACCAAAGGAAACTATGACAGCTGGGGTAAGAAAAGGAGAAGAAGAGACAAGAGGGGGTACAAGAAAGCGAAGAAGTTTCCTGTTACCTTTAGTCTCTGATTGCGTCTTTCCTGCAGGAATCAAGCAAATTTGGATTTTTTTTCCCAAAGATTACATATAGATCTATGCTATGCTATGCTATGCTATGCTATGTTATGTTATATATGTTACGTTACGTTATATGTTATGTTATATGTTATGTTAGGTTACGCTACATTACACTACATTAATTCTATTCTATTCTATTCTATTCTATTCTATTCTATTCTATTCTATTCTATTCTATTCTATTCTATTTATTATATATTTTCATATTTATTATGCCTCAATGGGAATAATCAGTAACTCTAAAGATTGGACTTATATCTGTTTATAAACCAAAGGAAACTATGACAGCTGGGGTAAGAAAAGGAGAAGAAGAGACAAGAGGGGGTACAAGAAAGCGAAGAAGAGACACTGCAAGAGAAAAAGAAAAGAAAAGAAAAGAAAAGAAAAGAAAAGAAAAGAAAAGAAAAGAAAAGAAAAGAAAAGAAAAGAAAAGAAAAGAAAAGAAAAGAAAAGAAAAGAAAAGAAAAGAAAAGAAAAGAAAAGAAAAGAAAAGAAAAGAAAAGAAAAGAAAAGAAAAGAAAAGAAAAGAAAAGAAAAGAAAAGAAAAGAAAAGAAAAGAAAAGAAAAGAAAAGAAAAGAAAAGAAAAGAAAAGAAAAGAAAAGAAAAGAAAAGGAAAAGAAAAGAAAAGAAAAGAAAAAGAAGGAAAGAAAAGGAAAGAAAAGGAAAAGAAGGAAAGGAAGGAAAGAAAGGAAAGGAAGGAAGGAAGGAAAGGAAGGAGGAAAGGAAGGAAAGGAAGGAAGGAAGGAAGGAAGGAAGGAAGGAAGGAAGGAAGGAAGGAAGGAAGGAAGGAAGGAAGGAAGGAAGGAAGGAAGGAAGGAAGGAAGGAAGGAAGGAAGGAAGGAAGGAAGGAAGGAAGGAAGGAAGGAAGGAAGGAAGGAAGGAAGGAAGGAAGGAAGGAAGGAAGGAAGGAAGGAAGGAAGGAAGGAAGGAAGGAAGGAAGGAAAGGAAGGAGAGGAGGAAAGGAAGGAAAGGAAGGAAAGGAAGGAAAGGAGGAAAGGAGAAAAGAAGGAAAGAGAGAGAAAAGATTTCTGTATGTGCATAGATGTAGCATTGTTTTCATGCTGATGAGCAACTACAGGAATAAGAAGTATTTTGATCAGGAATTGTCATTCTGTGGGATTCAGAAAGCATAGTTATGTCATTAGGTAACAATCTATAATTAACTTATTCAAGTATCTGTGAAGGACACGGCTGAGCCAAGGACAGGAACAGCTATTCCACCCACATGCTCAAATGAAAGCAAACAAAAGTTCTTGCTGTCTGTCACCATAGTCAGAACCTTCATGAAAGCCGGTTGATGTGCGGTTATTATTCTGGACATTATCTCTCACTAGAGAGACTGAGTGAAAAGCCTTTACTTCTCTACACAAAACCCACTGTATTTTAAAGGAAATATTTAAGTTTAATAACTGGACAGCAAAAAATACATTAAAATGAACCAAAAATCAAATGATATTTTACAAAATCTTAATTTTAAATGTTCTTAACTGTGAGAGAGAAGTGAAACACTTTGCAGTGCTACTTTAACTCCTGACATGGCATTCAAAAAAGAACAAGAGAGGTTTTTTGGCAACCATCCTATTATTAACCACTTCAGCAGTAGCACAGATCCAGCATCGCTTTATAGTCTTTGTTAGAAGATATGTCATAAAACATGGTCAGGAGATGGGAAGAAATGACAACAGGACAGCTTTGAAAAATATGCACATTATACAGGTGTATTAAATGGATACAATGAAACATTAATCATGCGTTCCTTCTCCTCTTCATTTTTAATCATCACAGATTTACAAGGCTCCTTGTAGTGTTCCTCAATTTTGACAAAAATATTTTATTTTCTTAAAATGCTCTTTTCTGTAACATTCCCAGAGTTAATTTTAATTAAAATATAGTTACTGGTTAAAGATTAAAAATGTAAGGTTTTTATCATATATCTAAAGTAGATCATAATTGGCCACTAAATTCAAATAAATTGTTGCAGATTTATGCTGATATGACTGAAAGAAAAATTTGGCTCATGTTTCGCAGTTGTTACTCCCACAGCCTCACTGACTTACAGTTGGGGTGTAAATGAGAACATAATTTAGCCCAAGTTATGCAATTATGGATACTAATTCCCAATAAAGTTTGATCTGAGGGCAGTTTATTCTAAGTGACACTCACTAGTACAGTATGGTGTGATATATGTGTTGTGGGAGAGAGGAGACAAAGAAGAAAGGAAAGGAAGGAAAGGAGGCAAGGAGGCAAGGAGGCAAGGAGGCAAGGAGGCAAGAAAGAAAGAAAGAAAGAAAGAACACTCCTAACAAAAATCTCTAATGTTATTAGTTAGAAACCAATTTGACTGTAAACTTTAATTCATCTACTAAATGTCAAGCACTACTGGATACACCAGCAGATTCCTTAGCCCTCCTTGTTGTTAATACATGCTTAGCTGCAGTGGAAATTAGAAGGTCTGTAATAATACCCTTCCAAAAACACTTGAGAGGAAAATTTTGGTTTGAAATTTACTGAGAACTCTATTACTGTAGTAACAAGTTATATAAAAGGCAAATGTTAGGATAGAAGCCTTTCATTTAGACCTGTTTATTGCTGACATTATATGTATTCTACTTTTTTCAGAAGTGTTAGAGTCATTGAGTTTGACCGGTATGCAATCCCCCACTAAAGAACACATTACCATGGGGTTTCTTTTCTTTTAAAACCATTTAATTCCCTTAATACCAAGAGCCTTTGTGCAGCGCTTGCCATAAGCTTTGTCACATCACTGCTTTGTCAAACACGAACCAAACAGTTCTATGGTAGAGCTTCCTCTGAGATGTATACATGCAACCCTGGACAGCTTAGTTTCTTTCTGAAAATGCAATTGAAAGTCACTTAAATTGTTCTACATACATTGCATTCTCCTGTCCAAAAATGGCACTGTAAGCTTTGCAGGCACAAAGGAGAAAACCTTTTGTGTACATGTGTTTCAGGGAAGAAGACAAACTGTGACTGAGAGCGCAATTTGGAAGGTGAAGAAAGAGGAACAACCACGACGACATTTTGGCTCAATAAGGAAAGAATTTTAACCATTTTCCTCAGACACAGACTCTTTCATTCATATAAGAGGACTCCTAGCCCCTCATCTAAAACTGTCTAGGCATTAAAAATGAAACCAAACAAAAAAAGAACAATCAATTCTTCTGGTATTTATTTTGTAAGCAAAGCCAAAAAGAATTTTATTATTAAAATTTCAGAAGGGTGTAGACTAAAAATTGAAGAGGAGAGGAGAGGAGAGGAGAGGAGAGGAGAGGAGAGGAGAGGAGAGGAGAGGAGAGGAGAAAGACTTAAAATTTTTCTTGCAAAGCTATTCCTTTTAAAATAGACTTTACCCATACAGGTATTTCACCTAATCACCTAATGAAATCTGTGTGAAGAATGCTTTGCAGGATTTGGCCTCAGTTTCCTTTTTTATTCCCCTCTTCTTTTTATTTTCAAGTAGTCTTTTGAGGTGTGAAAATATAACCTCGAAGATATGTTCCAGATTTTAAATTCAAAATGGTGGGTTTGTGTTCATTGCATTTCTGTATTTCTGTTATACATCATTGTACAACAAAACTCCTTTCAACATTAAGGGCTAAGTGATTTTCCTCAATATTTGCTAATACTGAATAACTATTCCTTCTCAGAACATCTCCAGTTTCTTTACAAACCTCACCATCCCTGTGCAATGCTATAATTTCAGAGGGCCTTGAAGTGCTGTTACCTCTTGGAGTAACTTGACAACTGTTATATATTGAATTGCAATCTAAGTTGTCCAAGGTTACAAAAGTCCAGCTCACCCATTACATTAATTTTTTTTAATGTCAACTAAAGGAGGAATGCTACTAGAAGCTGGACAATTTTGCTTACTTATTATTGAAGTAGCTTAGCTAAGGGGTCCTTGAGCTACCTGGTGAAGTCAGAAGTTGGCATGACAACACACTCCAAGAGTCTAGAGATAGAAGAAAATGTATACAGCTCAAATCACCAGAATGGATTTTGTTTGGTTCACTTTAATGATACAAATTTGAGATTTTTTTTTTTTTATATATATATATTTACTTAGCAGTTGCTGAAGAAAACCATGAGATAGACAGTCTGGAAGAAATGAGCTTTATCAATACAGCCGTTGCCGATTGTACCAGCACCCAGGGCCACACTGTTCACCATGGCACTGCTGATCATCGGCAAAACCCTCACTATAGGTGGGCTGAAACCAGATGGCATCACCAAGACCATGGGCTTTCGCTAAATCTTAGGGCATATCTGGGATGTAAACATCAGTTTCTTCCATCTACTCCAATCTAATATTTTGCTTTCCCACCACGTTACCTTTCTCTCTCTGTCTAAAAAGAGCCTGGATTGGTGAAGCCAGGCAAATCCACATTTTGTATCACTTCTGAGAATTGGAAATAGAGATGCAAGTAATCACAGTTCATTAAAACAGGTTGAGCCTCGTACAATTTTGCAAAGTTTCTCTGTGCCTAAGACCCTCTGTTGTGCTTGTGTAATTTCCCAGCAGCTCAACAGCTAACAAAAGTATGCGCTGGAAAGTGAAGAGGTATTTTCTGCCGCTGCTATTATTTATTCATGCTTCCCATTTTTATATTTTCTTCTCTTTAAAAATCTGCTACAATAGCAGCAGTTGCTTCAGACAAATTCAACTATTTCTAATTTTACAAAAAACCCAATTCTAGACATTACAGCTGAATGATACACTGCTTTTAATTGGACTTTCTTGGGAAAGGGGAGAAAAAATTGCTTACTTGATTATTTCTGAATCACAGAAATATTCCTGCAAATTTTCCAATTAATTATGATCAGAAATTTACCTCAAAACTGATTGGAGATGAAGAAAAAATAATCTTCCCATAAAACTGCAAAGCTTTCATATCAATTTTTACACTTTTTTTTGGCATTATGGAAGATTCAATAAATAAACATCTCCAAATGAAAAAATGACAACTTTTCCATTTAAAATGTGGAAGCAAGGTGGTCTGTTTCTCTTCCAAATCAAAGTTTGGCATTTTCATTTCAGAGGAACAGCCTTTTTTTTATTCTTGTTTTCTTTTGCTTTTTTTGGTGATAAAAAAGTTGCAGTCTTCTGATCAGCTTTAAATGTCATCTCATCTGAGAGGCTGACTTCCCCACAAAGGGCTCCATGTTGTTAAAGAGAAAACAAATAAATGAAAGCTTTACTTCTAAACTTAATTGTTTATATCCTGAAAGAGTTCTGGGTTACTTTATTTGTTGTGTCTTCATAAATAAAGGGTTAAGAGGTATTTCTCAGAGTGATTGATACAAAGAGAAGCCAGCAATAATTTGACATGAAACGTCAGACTACACTTAAATGGCTTGATTCTGTAACAGCAAACAAGAATTTTATTAACATCTTATCCCTTGCTGGCCCCAAGATAGCCTCTTATCAACACAATACAACACAACGTCACAAAAGAGATTAGGACAGAAAGGGATATAAAAAAAAACGGTATCATTTGAAATGGCAAGGGACTGAATGTTACAGTTCCTTTATGGAGAATCCAATCCATATTTATTAGTTTTTATACTTAAAAAAAGTCACAATCTCTTGCCAAAATTATGCCTTTTCCTTCTCTTTTAAATCCCTTCACATCACTTGCAATACAATTCCTCACTAGACCGCCTTGGAGTAGTTTGTCACTCTAAAGCAGAACTGGAAAAATAATTGGTGTAATTGCCATAGCCTTGAAAACACTCATTCCTGGATATAGAAAAAGGTAAAATTTACTGAAAATGGGGAAGTCTAAATTACTGCTGGGCTGTGGTTGTGCTAACACTTCTGTGCTGACACTTTACTTGGGAAATTACTTGAGCATTTTCAGTGGTAGCATAATTGGTAAAAGAGCAATACGAACAGTGACTTTCACCTGAAAAAGTTCCCACACAGATACCACTGAAATGCACATATCCATATGGATGTGTGTGTTAGATTATTTCCACTGCTGGCACTTAGAGTTTCTTTATGTTATCATTGCTCATGGGCCACCCTAGCTTCTGTCTTCCACTCCACACAGGTCACATCAAAACACAGCTTTGGTTTTACTTTCTTTAAGGGAAAGAAAATGCTTTCCAAATGAACCGAGAACCAGCAGCATCCAACACCAACCCCTCTTCTGTTTACTGGTGTAGTTTATTTTCTGTCTTAGCACTTACTACTGAGCTATGCCTTCTACTTCACCAGTGACATAAGCCAGGAAGAGCTCCTGTCCAGCAGTGCAGCTTTGAGTCTCAAGGCTCCTGCGGACAACACATTTTCTCACTACACAACCTTGATTCGTTCTATGGAGTCCTCTGGGAAAAGCAGATTTACTTTTTTCTCTCCTTTTTTTTTTTCTCCCATATTTTTCAGTTCATGTAATTAGCATGACTAAAGATTAGTACTCTAAGCCTGCTAACAAGATACCAATTTTCAGTTTCACAGGAAACCTTAAATCCAGTGTAGTCTGACTCCTGGGGCTTCAGCTGATGCATAATAGCATTCTTTCAACGTCCCTTTTTTAATTGCATCATGGGCATCACATATAGTTGTGTATAACATTTTTGGGCATAGGATGTGGAGTTATAAGTGAGGTATGGCAGTGCCGCAGAGTGCGGTACCACAGGGATGCTCAGGTCAGCTTTCAGCTGTTTTGGCTGGTTTGGACCCTGCTGAGATCCATGGTGCCAGAACCCAAAATAGCTGGTGCAAGTCTGTCTATGCTACCTTTCAAACTCACTTCATTTTGATTTTCCTAAAAGTAGCTTTTGGCCCTGCAGACCACAACAAGCTGTCATGTCCCTTACCAGCAGCAGAACATAAACTGAATTGGAGTGCTAAATACTCCCATGGAGAAAATGGACAAAGATGTGAATGTGAAAAAACCCAAACTAACTAAAGAATTGCAGTGCTTGCTTTCTGTCTCAGCTATTCAAAGCACTGTTTGAATGGTCTATAACAGAACCCAGCTCCACTCCTTACACAAGCAAAACACAAATGACATTTCAATCCATTTACTTGTTTGCCTCAATGAAAATTTTGGAGACTTTTTTGTGCAAGTGCTGTCTTGTAAGTCAACAAAACAATGTCCTTTTTTTTAAGTTCTGGAATATACCAAAAAAGTTTAGAACCACAGATTTCATGGGATTTACATGTGTTTGATGTCCAGCTTTCTATTATTTCTAAATTTTCTTGAGGAATTATTTTTTTAAGCCGATGGTTTTAATCCTAAATCTCCAGTGTAAGCATATTTTTAAGGCTGAATGCTAATCCCTCAAGTAGGGTAAAATATTTTAACCACAATAGGGCGAATGGTGATGCCAGAAAAACTGATGGGATTTAAGATACATTAGATGCAGTTAAAGAATAGTTAAAGTTGAAACACATTTTGATCCTTATCATTAAATATAATATACACAGACATTTTTGCCTCAGTAGTGCAGTTGATGGTGCTGTAGAATTTGGCCTGAAAACCAGAAGTGAGCCTGCAAATGACAAGATAAATGACCATTTATTTATGCTACTAAATCAGTTTAAGTTCGCTTGTGAGTTTTTAACACAGGTCAACAAAATCTCTTCTTTTCCTCAATCAGTTCTTTTGAGCATCAATAATACAACTGTGGGTGCATTAACATCAGGAAAGAAAAACTAAGGTGAGTTTGAGGCATTTCAAGCTTAATTTTAAGGGATGCTCATGTAACAAGAAGAAATCTTGATGGCAATTTTTGAAACGCGATGGTTTCTCAAAGGGCAATATAGTTTCAGCCTGGTTTCACTTTAGTTTTTACATTTACTTTAACCAGAAATGAAAGCTAAGACTGAAAACAGTGGGTAAAAAAAGTGGTCAGGAACCTGAAATGGCAGAGTTTTGCAAGGCTCTGTTTAATACTGAGAGACAATAGCTTACATTATGCAAAATTACATTGCTTAAGTCAGAGCTAGTTTTGCATTTTTAGGACCATAAAAAAATCCCAGTGTGAAACCACAAACTTCTGCCTTTTCTTTTTTTCTTTTTCTTTTTTTTTTCCTGGTTTTTTGCTTTCTTGTAACTTAAAAAATATCCAAGTGATTTAAACCATATTCTGTAAAAACAAGTTTCTCCCGTGCCGAGACCTTGTGTGCCAAGTTTCAGCACACAGCAAATTTTTATAGGCTGAGATATTAACCTCTCAAAACAGGAGCATGTAATGGAAACACTGTTAATCCCTTGACTATTGGGGCATAATGAGGCATTAACCTACCAGCTCGAAAGCGGAAGGGTCCAGTTTCTGACCTCAGTTATACTGGTCCACCTTGAGAGGAACGTCTTTATTTCTGAGTACTTTATACACTCTCAAAAACACATTTTCTTCTCCAAAACCACTGTTCCTGGGAGTGATCATGTACTTTACAAATAGGAAAACTTAGATTTATGAGCTCTAGCGTGTCCCTGAAGGTAATTAAAAAGCTGTAGATAATTGTGATCGTGTAGCGCAGCTTTACGGAACCATACACACTTCAAGATTATGTGCTAGCTGTGTTTATAAGTGGTAGCTGTCTCATTAGCTTTGAGATATTTAATGTTATAGAGAAATTCCAGCAACCATGGGGAAAAAATGTGTTGTTTAATCTCTGACATTTTTCTATGGCATTACTTTTCTGAATTAACTTCATCACTAGAGAAAATATTTGCCAGCCCGTAACCTAACCATTCCCCATTCAAATTCCTGCTTTTAAAGTGTTTTCAGTCTAGACTGAACTCAGCAGCACAAGAACATTTAAATTTAACAGGTCTAAAAGGTAAATAACTTCTGGAAACGTTACAATATGAAATATTATGTGATTTAAAAATTATTATGTGATTATCAAGTCAGTGACACCAGACTGATGAGATCACTGTAGACTCTCTAATGTAAGAATAAATGATAATTAATTTAATAAATGGTAATGTATTTAGCACATACAGACAATTACCAACACACTCTAGGGCAAAAGGCGAAATACTTGGTATGTATGTCACACATATGTCGCACATTTATTCCTGAGTGATCTCTGTGCTGTGATCAGGGTGACAGCAGAGGCTTCAACCTCCTGAGTAAGAACCTGGTTTCCCCAGCAGCAAAACTCAATCTACCACAAATTGCAGCTGAGTGTAGGCCCCTACATGGCAAAGCTGGATGAGACACAGCATCTTCAGGAAGGTGAGGGATCCAAGCCTGTTTTGTGTACATTGCTCAAAGAGGAGCCTGGGTCTTCCTGAGTCTTTGGACAAACCAGATTCCTAAGTTGGTCATTTATCTCTGGAAAAGAACTAAGGAAAGAGAGTATCCTCAGAGCTAGGTTAAGAACAAGAGTCCGAATGCAATGCCACTAAAGATTTTTTCAGATAAGGTTCGTTGATATTCGTGACAGGATCACATCTGCCCATGCAGTGAATCAAGCACACACAAAGACACACAACTGGTTCCAGCCCCATGTGGGACACTTCGCAGCTTTCAGCTGAAACCACAAGGGCACAAATTCTGAAGGATTCTGGCTTTTTTGGAAACGTTCAGCTTCTTATACAGAAGTATAAGAAGCGTCCTATACAGAAGTATAGGACGACTTTGTACATTGTATTTGCACAGAGTATATAATACTCTAGTGTATATGCATATTGTATAGGATGTTCTATTATATATGACGTCTACTGCGTCTGTATAACACACATTTCAAACAAAAACTATTTCAGAGAGAGGACGAACATTCTCTGTTTCAAACTTTGTTTGTTTAACATTTTCACACGTGCATAAAAAGTTACAGTCTTTAGAGAAATACATTGAAACAAGCTCTTTTTCTGCAAACAATACTGGTTTTGTGAATCAGACATTTCTGATTAAACAGCATTCATTAAAATAAAACTCTGGCAAGTCACAGTGCTAACCCAAACATCCCTTCAGTCAGATGACACTGTAATACTTTAAGAGGAATTTGGACACTGGATCTTCCATTATTTTTACTAAGAATAATGGCAGACAACCTCTGCACAGTGAATTGCATTGCTGGGTGAGTTTATACATACAGCTTAAGACCAAACATTTAAGAAAGTGAATAACATATGTCTCTATATGTAAAGATGCGTCCAAACCCAAAAAACTTTTCCACATGTATAATCTTGCCAATGTTGCCCTCCAAAGAACCACTGACCACGTCAGGTGTGAGATGGGCCCTGAGTTCAGTCCTACAGAGATGTCGGTTTTGCTGAGCTTCTGCTGTAATTTTATAGAGACAGCTATAAATTAATCAAAGGTATGAGGCTAGGTGAGAGTTCTGTGAATTGTATTTTTGGATTTAGCTACCCGACTTCAATTTTTGTACCCTTAAATCCTGCTATGTCCAACCTCTGTCGCCAAAGTGGGCCATAGCGCACCAGGGAATTTCATCACCTGATCCTCCCAGCATGTCTCCAAACCCAAAATCCTGCTTTCCTTCCCATGGAAAATGACTGTGGGATGAAGGATGGTACATGTCAGGATTTTACCCTGTAATGGAGACACGATGTGATGGCAGAGTGGGAAAGATCTCAGTGTGCACACATTTTGAATGCGTGTAGGCCTCAGGCTGAAACCCAGCGGACAGCCTTAAAGAGGGGTCACGTCATACCAGCTCTCGGGGGGAAAACCATGTGTCCCAGTGTTTTTATGTGGCAGCTGGCACATTTGGGGCACTACTGTAAAATAAATAATAACCTTTCGTAAACTGAGGTTGACACTCTGCTCCGAGCTCAAACTATTAAGCATCTTGCTTGACTTTTGCCTCCGAGGCAGAAATAAAGAGTGACACATCCCACATGGCTAAAATTCCTTGGCCTTTCTCTCAGTCACATTAACATTATTAAAAACATGTCAACTTGGGTTTTTTGGGGGTTTTTGCTGTTGTTGTTTTGGTCTTTGCATTGTTATTTTCCTTGTTTCCTTATTCTACTCCAAGCCATTGTTTTCACTTACTGCCCACGCCGCGAACAATAACCCATGAAGCAGCAAAAACCCCATGCAATTGTTTGGAGAGCAACAGTAGTCCCGTGGTTCTGTTAGTGTCCCAGCCCCGTGTACCATTCCAGCATGCAAGGTTCCCAAAAGCAGGCTGCAATAGCTTCAATCTGCCTATCCCAGCTAGAATGACCAGGGAAAGTCATCCTTAAAGAGGTCAAAACATCCATTTTACTCTGAAAATTAACATTTTAAGAAAAAAGAAAGTTATTGTTCTTACATTCAAATTTAGGCAGCAATAAAAAGACACCAGTTCTA
Source organism: Mesitornis unicolor (assembly GCF_000695765.1). NCBI lineage: Eukaryota > Metazoa > Chordata > Aves > Mesitornithiformes > Mesitornithidae > Mesitornis > Mesitornis unicolor. Next base: position 20,270 of record NW_010202971.1, on the reverse strand, counting down.
GGTACCAACTGCCTATAGCCTATTTCCAGAAGCATTGAAGAGTCTTTAAAACTGGGATCTGGGCAGTCAGCTCTCTCCTAGTAATTATTTTCCACCACTTTACTCCGGAGTAGAGCGAATCAGTCCTTTCCAAAAGCACTATCATACAAATACATTTTGCCACAAGCAGACAAGGTCTTCACATTAAAACCTGCAACCTATTTCGTATAAGCAGAAATGTATTTACTGCAAAGTTACTTGTGAGCTCTTTATTTTGTTTTAAATATTTCACAGCCCTGAGATTGTTGCTAATAAAATGCTTGTGTTCAAACCATGATGGACTTAACAAGGAGAAAATTATGTAGAAAATTTCTGCTCATCCAGAGCAAACAATGCACTCTTTTTTTTCAGAAGAGTTTAGAAGGGAGATAAAAGGCACACAATACATTTCAATATTTTCCTTTAAATATCACAATAAAGAAACAACTCTGCAACTCAAACAAAACATCCCTTTCCTCTTGTTCTCTGAAATAAGAAGTATTCACAGTGATGATACAAGAACCTGCAGAAAAAGATACATTGATTAGATTAGATAAGCATGAACAGCAACAGAGATCAAACTTGAAACCAGCACACATATCAGCTACGGAGAGCTATTTTTACCATCTTTGATTTATACTCAGCGACGAGACTCAATTATGAGAAGTGGAAATATCAATTAAGTGGGAGAAAACTTTTATTAACAGCACAATAATGTTTTTCTTGCTGCTCGAATTGTCCATTTGTTTGCAGCCAGAGTAAAGCAGCTTTCAAATTTTACAGAGGAATTCAGCTCTTTAAATGACTTTCCTCCGACAGAGAACTACACTGTCCCGAGCCCTCAGTGCTGTTTCTGCGAGGAGCCCATTGGTGCCCATTCCCAATCTGACCCCATTTTGGCATCCCAGCAGGCACTGGGATGCCCCAGAGGGATGCCAGGGATCAGCCCTTGAAGGGGATTCACAGCCTGGCCCTGATGAGCTGCTGCTGCACCCATATGTGAACCCCACCAAAAAGCAGAGCCGTAAATATCTTCTAGCTCTTGAAAATGTAGCGTCATAAGGCTTGGTTGATTTTTTCTCCTTTTTTTTCTTCAGTTTTACATTTTAGACAGTTTATGCTTCCACTCTCAAAACAGATTTTACCCTAATAAAGGCTTTTATTACTATTATTCACCTGTCATTACACGGCATTAGACAATTAAGTAGCATAGCCCAACTTTCAGAGTGAGGAACGTTCCCATTTGCTTTCAAATGGGAATGGGAAGACAACATAAACAAAACATTTCATTATAATATAAAGTTGTATTTATTAAAAAATAAAATAAAAAAGCATTGCCAAGGCTGCCACCTACGCTTAAAAAACTTTGCTATGAAAACTCACTGGCATGAGCAAAAAGAGAGAAAAAAATTTCTATGGGCATGAAGCAGTCTTCAGTCACAGTTTGATTGCCAGGCGATTGACAAAATAATTTGTACCCGTCGATTTTCATGAAGGAAATTTTTACAATGGATTTGCCAAGCAGATTTTTAATTTTAATCAGTAATGAAAAAATGACAACATGGATCACAACAAGACATCAGCCGTTAAATGGGCTTTCGCGATTGCTGTCAGGACGACTCCATTAGGCAGCCATACCTTTGTGGGCATCAATCACGCTCTTCAAACTCTTGTACATCTTCGAGATTTAATTAGACATTTAAGTTCCTTACTAGCAATTTGCAAAACTGTCACTTACTAAAAGTGCAAGACACCAAAAAAAAATTTTAAGAGTGAGGGAGTGATTTCTTCTGAGCCCTAAGAGACTGTTTACCTAATGCCTGGGAGCAATCTGAAACTGGGAGCAATCTTTGCTGAGTCTGACCAGTGCCTTTGAAGGCAAATTGCTCCCGCAGACTGAAACAGAGCAGAGAAGCGGCTCAGACGCAGCCGCAAAGCTGCCTTAAACCAAAAGCAGCGGCGGGGAGGGAGGGTGGGTTTGTGCCCGTACGTATTCACTCCGTGCTGCTCGCAGTCAGGTGCTGCAGAAAAGACTTTTCTCAACTTTCCAGGGGAACTGCTGCATCTGGGTTGGGAAAAGTTAATGAATGCCTGAAATTGCATCTCCCTAAACCATGTACAAAAGCATCCTCTTGCTCTTAATCGTGTGCACCAGGGTGCTGAGCAGGTCAATGGCTCCAGAGCTCACGAAGGAAGCAACCCTCCGTCACAGCCATCCTCTCCCAAGTCTCTGTGCCTCTGGGGGGATGCTGCATTGCTGGCTTTTCCCTTTGTTCGCTCCTGAAACAAACAGGGAACTTTTAAAGTGCTTTTTTACTTTCTTTGGCTAAGATCTTTGTCACAATTTCACCAAACAGATCTTCACAGGTTTTGTGATGGAGAAGGAAAAGCACTGGCTGAGAAAGTTTTGGGAGACACCTTATTCTTCTCCTCCAGATTTCCAAAAGCAAAAGCCGTAGTCTCCTTTAAATGAACTTTGGCATACTGCATCGCACTAGAGCGATAAATATAAAAGGTGGATTGTGAAAATGCTGTTACTCACCAGTGAAAAATTTGCCCCAGGCGAAGATGTACAGTAGAGAGTTATTTTCAGGCTAAATTTTTTTTATGGGATTTTTTTTCTCCCTCTTTGGCAGTGAAACAAGGGGGCAGGGATACTCAGTTTTCCTCCAGATCTTCAGCACAACGAGCGAGGGCATCAACCTTCAGCCATTAGCACATTAGAGCTATTTATTAGTCACCAGTCTGAACTGATACGGGAACGTTTTCCTATTTTGGAATTATGCCCTCACAAAGATTACCTGTTCTCACCTGCATAAACTCCTCATTGCTTTACTGAGGGAGACAGATGACTCTGTGTCTTATTATTCAGGCAAAATTAGCTCCTCGCATTCCCAAGCAACCACAATCATTGTCATGGCAATTTTCATGACTCTCCCGGGTAAATATAGTACCCGTTCACATCAGTGAGAGCGGGAGCTGTGGCAGGGTGACAAGATGGAGGCAGTCATATATTTTAGGAGCATTGGGCTTGTGGCTAGGGGGGCAGAGCCATCCAGGTCTGACCACGGTGGGGTTGTGGTGGTGAATGCAGGCTTGCGAGAGGCTCTCTCCGACCCCCTGGCCCACACTTCATGGAGCACTCCGGGATGTGCAGTGTCCCTGGCACTGGGGACGTTGGCAGCAGCAGTGGCAGGGTGACAGGCATCAGGAAAATGAAAGGAGACGTGTGGGCTCCAGGGGAGGAAGTCGAGGAGTTCCTCACAGTGCTCGGGGGGACGTGCCACCCACGCCAGCCGGCCTGGCCAGAGGAGCAGCAAGCGCTGAGAAGGGGGGGAGGAGGAGAGGGAGTCATCCTTCCCCCAGAAACAAGCTGAAAAGAAGATGTGAGGAGATCCTGCTTTTCTGCCACAGAGCTTGTAGTCGTGCAGCGTTGCTCAGTCTGCAGGGATCTGGCAAATCAAGGAAAACCAAGAGGCTGCTACCTGCAGCAAGAGCCTTCGGGTGTTTGCAGTTTTGTGGGCCACATCAGTTCTCTAAGGTGCTATTACAAAATCTCTTTGAGGATTCATCAGTACCTCAGCACATCTGAACTGGAGAGCAGCAGGGAGATAGGTGCATCACGGACCTGCGCTCACAGCAGCATAGCCACAGCACATCATAGCACTCTTCATCCTCTGTAAGCTTCCCAACTGCATAGCTAATTAACCTCCATGAGTCAGGTGCTTGGTAATAGTATCACTATAAATGACTTTTCAAATGAGAATACCGAGGCTAACAAGAAACACGAGATCAAAGCTCAAGTGCTGTACCCTGAAGTTTGACTCCATCTCACTGCTGTTTTTATAAACTACTTTATCTTTAAAATAATGTAAAATGCTGCAAAATTTAATATTCTTCATAGGACCAAGAGGAGCAGGACTGGAAAGGAGTGTGGCCTTGTAGCCCACGTGAGCAGCTGTTCTGGGGTGATGCTTGGCCATGGCCCTGCAGCCAACCTAGAGCGCAACATGTGCTGAAAGGACCTGTAGGCTGATGGAGCAAGAATTACTGCCCAGCAGCAGCACCAGGACAATTAAACCACCCAAAGCCCTAATGCTTTCTAGCACCACTACCCCACCAGTGTGTTTGTTCCTCTTTCCCACCGCACTGCAGGATCCCTCGTGGCATTTTCCTGTCCATTACAGCATTAGGTGGAAAAGACCAATTAGGTCACCTGGTCCATCCATCCCCTTGGCAGTATCTTCTTCAGCTTCCTTACCCAAGAGCTGCTTGGAAATGGTTTCCATTGACACAATAGCTGGTTCACCTGAGTAAGGCTTAAAGTATTGCGTTCAGTTCTGGTTTTCCCAACGCACAAAAGACTTGGATGTGTTGGAACGGGTCCAGAGGAGGCCACGAAAAGGATCAGGGGCTGAAGCACTTCTGCTATGAGAATGAGAGTTGGGGTTGTTCAGCCTGGAGAAGAGAAGGCTCTGGAGAGACTTTATTGCAGCTTTCCAGTACCTGACCGGGGTCTACAAGAAAGCTGGGGAGGGACTTTTTACAAGGGCATGGAGTGATGGGATGAGGGGGAATGGCTTCAAACTGGAAGAGGGTAGGTTTAGATTGGACATTAGGAAGAAACTCTCCACTATGAGAGTGGTGAGACACTGGCACAGGTAGCCCAGAGAAGCTGTGGACGGCTTTGGAGAAGTGCTCCCGCTACCAGACCATCCTGCTACCGGCTTCACCAGCACCCCAGGACCCACATGGGCAATGGGCCATGGGCTGGGGCAGCCTCCACGCTCTCCCACACCAATGAGCTGCCCAAGGACACTTCTTCCAGCTTGCAGAAATCACCAGGACTTTATACTGTTGGTATTTTTTCAGAGCCACGCGCTCTGTTTTACAACGTGCCATGAGTCAGATGTCTCTCTCAGTGCCCCGTCTGAATAAATGCATTCCTGTTTGTTTAAATCCCGTCCTTCCAGCTTTGGGCACCTCAACACTTCCCACGCCGGCATGCTCTACAGCAAGCCAGTTCAGTCAGCAATGACGCAGACCTGAAGGAAGAAAAGGCAATAGCCTTTGCCAAATTTCAGCTTTACAACTTCACCATGTCACACATTATTGATCTCAAAATCTAATTTCAAAATACAAAAATATTTGTGGCCATCCTGAAGAAAAGTAGGGTAAGTTAACCTGGTGCCTAGGACAAGACCTTGGTTTAGAAATTTCTATCCTGGCTAGAAACCTCTAATTTATTGAAAAAAACCAGCTTGATTGGGAAATAATCCATTTAAATAGAAATTGTCAATATTGATAAAGATACTATTTGAGCTCTTTTTTCAGAGTATCCGACACAAAACCCACTGAAGATAATAGGGGTTTTTATTCACTAGGTTAGGATGGACTTCATTCATCCAGCTCTAAGGTCCTTGGAACACTTAAGACAGATATTTATACTGTTTTTACTCTAATTTTTCAATCTTCTAAATATCAGGTTTGTCCAGTAAAATTCTAGTTGCTTCTTCTGAGTTTTGCCATTTGCTTTACTAATGCAACCAAAATCTCATCCTTGGACTCCAGCAATTTTTAAGAAATCTACATTAGCAGATGAGCCTTATAATTCTGAGTGATGGGTGTAAAAGAAATACTGAAAATATAAAAAGATCATATGTAGGCCAATGTTCAGCCTCAGCTAGATCAAGGAAAAGCAGAAGTAATTCAATAGATCTAAAATTTGCAGTTTTACATACAGTCTCAGCAGAGATTGTGGTTTGCAACATCCATACATGAAGTAGATGAAGTTATATTACTTTCTCCTCACATCTACAGATGACAGATGAGCCTTATAATTCTGAGTGATGGGTGTAAAAGAAATACTGAAAATATAAAAAGATCATATGTAGGCCAATGTTCAGCCTCAGCTAGATCAAGGAAAAGCAGAAGTAATTCAATAGATCTAAAATTTGCAGTTTTACATACAGTCTCAGCAGAGATTGTGGTTTGCAACATCCATACATGTAGTAGTGAAGTTATATTACTTTCTCCTCACATTTACAGATGAGCAGTTGCACTCATTTCAGTGAGAGTCACGATCACATGAATGTTAGTCCTGTGAAAACTGTTCCAACACAAACCTTGCTTCATTTTGGATATTGGTGATAAATCAAAGCTCTGCAGAGGTGAGCTGAAAATTTATATTGGCGGTATTGACGGATTTGTTTTTGTTAGCTAATTCAGCCTATGAGAGAATGAGCAACAGTCACCCAACAGAATCCCACATCTCTACACTAAAGATACTTTTACACGCAGTTAAGGCTCTCTGATTACTACCAGCTAATTTCTAATGAGGTTGGGCTGTAATTTGCAGGTTTGCTTCAAGGCCAACTTCCTCCATCCTCAAAGCCAAGTGTTACATCAAATAAGCCTCAAAATTCCCACTTAATTTTGACTTCCACTTAACTCCTTGACTATCTGCCACTGCTCCCTCCCATTCCCACAGCTATTTATACAAACACACAGACATGCTCATGCTCCAGTGCCACTGGTAGCAGAAGGATTTTGCTGAAAAGGGCCTTCTTTTGATGTAGAGTGGCTGCAGCAAAGTTCATCCTTTCCCACAGCCTCTCCTGAAGTTTCCATTTCTGTAAACCTAAAACCAGAAGGGGAAAAAAAAAAACCAACAAAACAACAAAAGTAAATGTGAAAGGGTCTCTTTAAGGATTTTGGAATTTGCAAAAAATCCATGGCTTTGTGTTCAGCAAAACCCAAATCACTTCCTGAAGCCTCTGGCAGTACCATGAGCAGAAAACAGGTCCAGGTCCTCGGTGGAAGTTAGTCAGCAGGGCCATGCTGCTTACTTCAGCCTCATCTGGCCCATTATAATTTCTATGCTTTTTATTTTTTCTCATGTAAGTAGCTTTCATATCCAGGAGCATTCAGCATGTTTTCTTTTCTATATTCTTTTTCTCTGGTTATCTGACTCAGTACCAAAACAAATAAACTAAAATAACCCTACACACATGTCTATTGTATCATATCCACAAAGGATTCTGTTATTACATATGCAGAAGTGGAACTTCTGAAAAATAAAACACGAAACAGTTTGAGTCTCTAAGGCCAATTACAACTACTCTGATTTAAAAGGATTATAGAGGAGCAGGCTCTGTGCAATAATTTCCAGTCTAATTACAATTTACAAAGAATCTTCATTGTTGTCAAAAATATTTAATGTGCCTTGGCATTTAGCAAATAATCTAATTCGATTTTTTTTTTTCCTCTGGTCACACAACATGATCGCACACAATTCTCCAAGCTGTTTACAGAGAGCAAAATTATCCTTGCAGCTAGATAGTTAGATCCTTCTGAACTGGCAATCAAACACGATTGTGACTGCACTGAATTTTTAATGCTGTCACAAGTGTGTGCTTACTAATTGCACAACTATGAGAATAGCTGCAAAACCCTAAGCTTTATGAATAAAATTCACCATAGGAGCCAAAATGAGAGTGAGAGAGAGAGAATGACCAGTCTTTAGTAGGATTATTTGCTGTCTAATAGAGGTCAGAACCCCAATACAGTTTAACAATATAACAGGCATACACCTAAATGGATATGTCAGTTTTTACAGTATTAAATTATTTAGCAGTAATTACCCCAGCATGTGGATACTATAAATGTAGGTCTTATAAGTACGAGAAAATAGTCTGCTTTGTTCATTCAAATTGATGGTTTGGAGGCCAGCTATAAAAGTACCGACGGTTGCCAGCATTCGACATTGTGTGCAAGCAAGAAGTGGATAGAGACCTTCCCCGGTGAAGGAAATTTTAAAGTAAAGCTCAGGACTAATGATAAAGGTATGGAAAAAATATGAAGTGGAGAGGTCACTCTCTTTACAGAAACGGAAGAGTATAATGGGAGCACTGCAATGGGGTTGAAGAGACATTCCTCTGTGCAGCCAGAAACTCCTAATTTTGGCTCCAGAAGAGCCCATGCTGAGTGTAAAAATCCTTCCCAACTTGGCTTTTCTGCTTCTGTTTCCAATACAGCTGAGAGTTACGACGATGAGTGGTAGGGGCAATAGGTTTGACTGGTTTGTAGAAAATAAAAATACCATTTATTGCAGTGCACTGCTCAACCTTGCTTCAAAGACCGACAGGAGAGCTCCACTGGCCAGTTTGCAAGAGGTGCAAGACTCATATTTGCAGCAAGGTCCTTTGGATTCTGCAGCAAACGCTAAAGTATGCAGCAGCTTCCTTCCGTATCTTGGTGCTGACATTTTAATTAATTAAATATAAATCTGAATTATGCAGTTATTAAAGAGGCATCTGCCTTGTTTACTTTGACACTAGAGTCTCACCTTGAAGAAGACGGGATGTAGTTTGTGGTAACAAGATAAGCATTTTATGAGTTGTTTCCCTTAAAAAGACAAACAGAGAAATAATGCGAATTCAGCTGATTCAACAAGATTCTGGATATTTAAGTAACAGTGACGGTATTTGAACATTCATCTTGACATTAGAGAGCTAACAGCATTTAGGAAGAATTTCAAAATTCACATTGCTCAGCAATTACTCCAGGCTGTCATCGGATTTGGGAAAACAGCACTACATCATTTTATACTCAACATAATGTTCACTAACATGAAGGAGTCTTGATATACTATGTGATAAATTCCAGGTGTGTGCGAGCTAGGATTTGGATCCTTTGAAAAACAGGAAAAAAAGTAGCTAGTTTCTTTATTCAAATGAATGGCAACTCTCTGGAGGCAAATGGATGAAATTAGATATTTCACAGCAGACTCGAAAATAAAGAACTTCAGCTCAGTAGTTTTGTCATATCAGAGAAGCTGTTCTCTGACTCAGTTTCATGATATTTGCATATAGTACAAAACTTCTGCATACCAATTGTGTTACAGACGCTAAATCATGCAGAAGAATCTTATAACCCACACAGACCCATTCAGTGGATGGGGATGGGGTACAAGTTTATCGGTTTGGGTTTTTTTAAAACTTATACACATAAAATAGATAGCAGGCACTTTGTTGTTATGACAATTTGGCATCTTCTGAGCAAATGTATTTGCTTACTATATATACATCTTCAAGCTGTCAAGTAATTGGACAACCATTGCCCTCTCCTCATATTACAAGTTTGATTAAAATGGCAGAGGCCAGATGCCCAGCTCACTCACAGATTCTTTAATTAGAGGGTCTCCTGAACCTCCGAACCACTCGAATGAAAAAAAAAGAGCAATTAACACTTTTCCAGGGCTCCCTTCGTCCATCTGTCACAGCACAGGTGAAAAAAAGAAAAAGAAAGGAAGAAAGAAAGAAAAGATGATAATGGCCCCTTTCTCCAGGAAACGCTGGACTCTGAGTGCGCTCCTCCAGCCAGTCCATCAAAACCATCCCTCCCTCCCCTTGCCGAAGATGAAAAGCCTCCAGGTTTTCAAATATGCTAACTGCACAGTGCATCGTGGAGGGGAGAGAAAATCATGTGGAAGCTACAGAGACGGGCACAACATGTCTTTAATCACCCCCATTTCCATCAGGCAAGAAAAGCCTCACAAAGTGCGGCTGCTTAGACGTGAGGGCTTGACATGTGAGGGCATCCACTTCCCACCCCCGTGCTGCCCCCCCAGCCATCCACGGTATCAAACGAGATCTGTTATCAGCCTTAGTTAGATCATAATGAAATAATTGCAGGACTCAGCTGAGGGTGACTGCAGTGTAGTGAGGTGAATTAATTTTTCCCACCGCAGCAGGGCATGTCAGATCTGGCCACGAGCAGGTCAAGCCATTATTTTTTGGTGGGTGTGCGGAAGTGATTGACTGGATTTCTGCACTTTGGGAGAAAAAAAAACCTAAGGTGCACCTCAGTCATGCTTTATCCTTCAAATGGCAGGCACAAATGAAAGTAAAGCCATTCATAAATTAACTCAGAAAGAGCCTTTTTATTTAGGTTTGAAAAGAAAATCTCACACAACTTGCGCAACTTTAAAAATTTCGTTGGACATCTGTAAAATATGCGTTTCACTCCATGAAGATGCTGCTTTTCTGCGAATTATAATAAGTTTATGGCTAAAATGTTAGCAATATGCAACTTCTAATGATCAATATCACAGCTCCCACTCCCATAAAAGGGACCGCTACGTTGAAGATAAAACATTCAGTGCGGCTCAGAGAGGTATTTCGGATCCAAATACTTTCAAACATTGCACTGAAGGCCAAACAGCACATTATGTGCTCAGTAAAGCTAATCTAATGTCTATCGTTTTTCCCCAGTTATTTGAAGGTAGGGACAACTGTGATTTTTAAAATTTCCTGTGATCTCAGAGGTTATGAAAATCGCTGCTTTTGTAATTCTGGTAAAAGCAAACAGCTTCTTCTTTAAAAAGAGCTATTCATTTTAATCAGAACTCATGTAAATCTCAGAATGGAAAGCTACTTTGAGTTTTCTTTTAAGAAGAAACTACCTGAAAGTAAAATAACATTTCTACGATCACTTTTTTCTGTACTTCCACATCGACTTTTTACATGCTGTTAGCTCAGTATTTACATTCACCTGTGACAAAAGAAATATGCAGAGCCCTACTATAGTGCTGTATTATTTGGTAAAGATTTGTTGGTATTTTGTTGAAGTAGATACTACTGAGCAAAGACCCTGTCTGAGTTGTATGGTTGCGTTGTCCAAATTTTCCAAGAAATCATGAGAAATCATCTTCCAAGGACGCCATCCTCAGAATCTGTTTCGACTCTCAGAAATCCCCTGGCAATTTCCATTGTGGCCATGAAGAGGAAACACAACAACATCTTGCCTCAAGAAATGGAAAATTCTCCTTGAAAGAGTTCACCAGCTCTTGCAAACTCCTAGAGATGATTGGAAAGACGAGTACTTGGAGACCAGTGGAATCTTATAGAGGAATTAAATTAGGTAATTGAACGGTACGCTTTTAATGTAAAACACTCAAGGCTGAAGTGACTGCTAAAAACCAGCACTAGGAAGGAAAAGACACCTGCACTACAAACCTTAGGGTTTCCCTTCATTTTCTTCTTGATTTAAGAACTAACGAGAAATGGGATGTTAGTTACATTCTGTATTCATTTCCCCTTGGTGGATGGAGGGGAGAGGCACATTTTCAGAGGTGACTTTGCCGATTCCTTTCTGTTCACTTTTTTCCTATAGCATTTAAAGAAAGGGAAGGAGATGAAGGACGGGAGCACTACCCAGACTCCTCTTGTTAAAAATAAATGAGATGAGAAAAAAAAAATTGTGCAAACATCTATATAAACTCCAAGCTGTGCTTTCTTAATTACAGAGGAGGCAGAAACACCTCTAAAATACCCCTAGCAATTATTCATCTATCCTTCTTTTTAGCAACTTTCCAGGTCCAGTCACCTCAGAGGCTCCAGTGCAACCTCTTGACAAGCTGAGTGAGAACAACGTGATTATTTAGCACCGAGAGAATACAAAACCTAATACTACAGCACCTCAGCTGAAAAAGCACATAAAAAAATACATCCCTTATGAGATACTAATACCAATATCTGGACTGCAGCAGGAGCTGCCGACAGCTCTTCCTGAATGAAAAGGAAAGAGAAAAGTGGACAGTGAAGGATGATGCTCTCAGACTTCCCAGGCCCGGTTTGTTTTGCTTCAGCCTAAGGTGTTGGCTCATTTTTTACTCCTGATGCATATAAACTGCATCATTAGAGACAGCGTGTATTAATGCCACAGGAGAAATTGTACGTCAAATCACTTTTAGGGACTATTCTTTCTCTGTAGTGTCTATTTTCTGCTTGGTTTATAGTTCTGCATCTATAATAGACACATGCATGTATATATATGTTTGTGTATATACAACTATATATGCATTACTCTCCTATGTCTCCTCCTTAATGAGGCTGTCCATCTCTCTCATTAACCCCTGGGCTGCCACTTCCAGACCCCCAAACACGGGAACCTCTCTGCTGCTGGGTACACTCTGGGGACAGAGGCAAATACCAGACTCTGGCCCCAAGCACTGATAGGAGTCCATGGAAGATTTTCTGGACAGCCGTGACAGCAAAGGGTTGGGAAGAAAAGGCAAAGAAACTGCATTTTTTGTCAGTGGGAAGGAATGAAAAATACTCCAGCAGACGCTCGCATCGAAGTTATTTTCTGGGCCGGCATAACTCATGGCAACACGTTGCTGCTTGATGCTGCCTCTAAAGTCAATTTTTCCCCAGGCAGCCCAAAACTGGGGATGTAGAAACTGTCCTTTTACCTATTCATTGTCCTTTCTTAAAGATCCATTTCAAACTACGTTCCTCTGCTCTGTTTCCTTCTCCTTCCCATCGATGCTGCCCATGAGATGGAAACCTCCCTTGCTTCTGCAATCCGCTGACAAAGCACAACAGAAAAAAGCTGTTCTCCAGGGTACACACCTGTGTTTTATCACACAACCTTGTCTCCCTCCTCACCTCCCACTGCCGTCCTCTGATGTCTCATACACAGAATTCCCTTGTCCTGAGACTGTAAGCCCCTCCAGGCAGAGACCTTGTCTTTTCATCCCTTTGTCTTTCCCCAGAGATCAGTCCTTCGTTGCTTTTCCATCTCTTCAACACCACAGAGCTTTACTCTCTTTCTTTGACACAAAATCCTACTTTAAAAATGCTTTCATACCATTGTGGGTCTTGAAGCTCCATTAGCAGCGAGGCAACATGTTCTATAAATGGCACGAACGCTGATTGGTAATATCATGTGTTAATTGGCAATATCTGCCTTCAGTAGGCTCTGCAATATGTGTTATATCACACTGACGAGTTACATACCCATGGTAGTAGGTATTAACTGTTTGCAGGATAAATGCGTGCTCCTTTGAAGGAAGCATGTGAATTTAGTAGTTTTGTTTAATTAGCCTTTACGGCCTGTCAAAAGCTGGAAAGTGAAGAGCGCATCCATCGAATGTGACACACTGTCAAAACCAGGCAAAGCAAGCATTGTCTCCCCCGCTGCACAGTTCCCTTAGAAACATCCCCTTGAGATAACCATCGTAGCAGTATCAAACTCTTGGCAACCCTGACCCGATCCAGAGCCCACAAAAGGCAAGAGGAGTCCTCCACAGACTTCACTGGTTTTCAAGTGCATCACTGTTGTTCCTTTGGTCTTCACAGTTTAGACAGGGTTCAGTTCCCCCCAGGATCGCCCTAGATGAGAAAACAGTGACACAGTGCAGTGACCATCTCTAGGTCGTGTTTTACTCCTTTTTTTGCCAAACCAGAGGTGTGTTTCCCTGAACACGGAGGGGTTTTCTCTACCCAGTATCTCAAATTCACCGTCCAGCACCAAGCTCCACACCCAAGACCCTCAGTCCCACCCCAGCCCTGCTCACAACTGCTCCTCCTGGATTTTGGGTAGCTCAGCAACTGCAAACCCAATGTCCCATCCCCTGTGTGCCCCTAAGAAACACCCACACGCTCAGCTCTGACCTGGCCTGTGCTGCCTGAAACCCCTCCACTGGCTCTGCCTTATTTAAATAGGCTCCGTTGCTGCTTCTTCAGAGCCTGAAAAGGAGTGTTTGGCAAAGCCAGTGATTTTAATGAGATCTAATATTGTCTTTGGATCAAAGGCTCATTTGATAGCAGCTATTAACACCTTTCACCATAACAGTAACTTAAAGGTGACCACAGGCATCTCCTGTTTACTCCTCAACAGGACCCCCTCTTTCTTCCACCCAGATTGGGGAGGTCTGTGGGCACATACTTGACCAAGAATGAACCTGGTGTGTGTCTGTACTGTCAACAAGGGTGTAGGAGGGGTAAATGGGAATATTGGTGTTACAATCCACACGATTTCCTTGCAAATTCTGGAGGAATAAAAGCTTTGGATTTCATCCTTTTGTAGGGAGCGCTGTAATCTCTTCACTTGCACAGCCAGCTTTATCTAACTGGCATCCAATATAAACTAAAGCATTCAATTCAACACAACAGCATAGGATTATATCTAGCACCCATTTTTTACCTTGCCTAAACCACTGTTACTGGGGGGAATTACTGGTTGTACCTGGGTGGCCTGCTCCACTTGAGAGAAGTCATCTCCAACCTTTCTCCTCTCCTTCCACATCCTGACCTGCCACAGCAGCTTTATCCTGGTGGGCAAAAATAAAACCAGAACTTTCTTCTAACAGCTTCAGACTTAAATTAGGCTATTTCTGAGAGAAAAGGCAGACCAGAAACTGAGTCATTTTAATAAACAGCCAAATTTTACCTTACACAGGACTGAGCTGATAATCAGTTGATAATATCTGAGAGTAATATCTAATTTATAATACTGGTATCACAGATTAGATTTTCCAGGCTGTCCAGTTGATGCACAGGAGAATGCCAGGTCTCTGGCACGTCATTTTTCAGCTCGGGCTACAGATAAGCAGAGCTGTATGCTAAAAGCCATTAAACATGCTAACATCTTCTATCTTACAAATATCTACTAAGCCAGGTGCAGAGGCACACGGCTGAACCTAACACCCTCTGCGGGGTATTAATGTTGCATATAACCACTATTTATTATAGGACCACAAAGGAGGAAATAAGGAAAATGAAACACTTGCGCTGTCTCCAAGAGCAATGGTTTCACTCTGTCTGTTTGCATGACCTATAAAGGAATTTCACGTAACTATTCTTGTCAATCATGTCCAAATAGCTCAGCCCTGCCCTTTCTGTGTCACCCTGCCTTCCCTCCACGGTGCCCACAATCACCACTGCCACCCTCACAGCTCTGAAAGCAAAACACTCAACCACAAATTGTTAATTTCTGCAGCTATACCTACACTCTCCCTTCTCCTTTTCACGGGACTACACTGTGTGTCGCTTATTTTTTATAATGGTTTCCAATTAAATATCACTAATTCAGTCTTAACATCTCATTTTTTACTTAACTTCAAAGGCGACGAAGCAACTTATACAGCAAATTAATTATGTCTATTATCACTTAAAGAAATCCACTTAATTCTGTCAAGCCTGGCAAATGATATAAAAATGTTGGTTTGATAATATTAACATCAACAACTTAAACTGTATTTAAACTAGGGAGGAAGAAAATAGAAATAATTAATTGCTCATCACAAATCTGCCCAATATGGAATACCATGTGGTTCTGCTTTTCTAATAAATTAGTTTGCTTTCTCTGCACTATCCTTTGTGAGGTATATATGTAGTTAAAGGAGCATATTGAAAAATGAACAATCAGGCTAACGAGGAAAGTGATTAAAAGTTATTAAAACCAGAGCCAAAATACTGAGGAAGATGTAGAAGTTTTGAAACCTGAGCAAGATCAGGAAGCGTTCACCTTTTCCCTCTTATTCTTTCGGTTGTTTTCCTCCCCTACTCAGCATGAGAAATTTTTATTCTCTTTTAAAATTTTAAAAATAAAATTAAAGATAAAAATAAAGCAACAAAAAAAGGAGAGAGACTGGGACAAGCGCATTGATTTATGTGCTAAAATCCATGAAGGAAGGGACTAAATTCAGGCAATCTCAGGCCTCCAGTCTTAGGGACGCTTGCGCTGTGACGAGTTTACCAGGGCTCTGCGTGGGAAGTGGGGATGTCCCAGCAGACCCCAGTCTCTACATTGCACCAGGGCCAAGCACTGGGGGGGATCAGCTCTCAGCACCCATCCCCCTCTTTGCTCAGCTCCACCCCGAGCGCCCGGCAGCCAAAGGTGCAGCGGACGCGGGCACGGGCGGGTGTCACGGCAATCTGAACAGACAGAGCAGAAATGAATTTCACCACCGGAGATCACCGGCAAATTAAGCTCAGTCTTCTCGATGGGAAAGCACAGCAATGGAGAGCACCTAACACCCACGGTGCTTCTCCAACACCAGCTCAATATTGGCTTACCCAAGGCGATGGTCCAAAGTCCCACATTTAATCCCAGGGCGGTCTCATTCGAGTGTTCAGACTGCCTCCAAAAATAAGCACTTCACAATAAGTGTTTGCAGAGTGAGGCAATATGTACCAATTTTCTGACACCAGAAAATCCCCCTCTCAGTCTGCCATGTTCTCGCACATTTTTCTCACTTTCTCTTCTAAGGCCATGTTGGCCAGGTCCATACCATGACCAGAGCTGGCTTCCAGGGTGATCTTTCTGAGGGAAATTTTGCAGTTTTGAAATAACCAAAAATCCACATGGGAGCGAAGAGTGGAGGTTTCAAAGCTGGGTATGGAAAGGAAAATTCAAGCTATTTTAAATGATTGAAATGCTTTGGTTGGAAGCCCAAGCACAGACGCCTCCAGCTCAGCTATGGCCCATGTTGCTGGGGGCTGCAGGAGGGTCACACCAGTGACAAGGATGGAGTCCAGGTCCATTTGGGCATTGACAGCGCAGAGGGTGGACAGCAGAGAGGGAGCAGTGAGGAGCCAGGTTGGTTTTGATGGAAATCTGCTTGGCTGTCCAGTTTTGAAATCGCTTGGAAGATGTGTCAGAACAGGCCTGTTCTTTTGAAATGTCTCCGTGCCAGCAAACAAGTGTGTTTTTAACGGAAGAAATGTTTCGGCACAAAAGCTTTGACCAGATTCACAGAGGAGCACAGTCTGCTAAACGTCCCCCTCAGCAGTCGATCTATAGGATATGGAAATCTGCTTTAGCCAGAAAAATAAAAGCCCTGTTACTTAACTTGTGCTGTCACAGCTCAGACCTTGTACCTTTAGAGGTCAACCTCCAGCATGTAGCCAAGACAGCAACCTGTACCAAGACCTCTGCTCATCACTGACATCTACGTATAAGCCTGATCCAAGGTTCAGAGAAGACAGCAGGAGGTTTTCCATCAGCCTCAGTGTACACAAAGACCTTAATGAAGAGCGTGGATGTTCCCAGACAGTTTTCACACATTCATGACTGTTTTTCCACCCACTGAAAGGACTGATTTTATCTTGTATTGCTTGAGTCCAACCATGAGATGTACTGATTGGAAAATCTCAATGTATGAGAGAGGAACAGCTGCTAAACAGGGACACAGGATTCTGCCCTGACACAACCCCTTCACTCCACTTCAGTGTTGAAAAGGGGATATCAAGCCTCCATTGCTTGCCAGTGCCGAATTCCCAAAGCAGAGGAATATTTCCTACTGGCATAATAGCACCGGAGGCATTTCCTAATGCTAACCTCACCTCCTTCCCTGCAAGGCAGAGCACGGAGACATGTCGGGGAGGGTGTTTGAGGAAATAATCTCCATTTTGTCACCAAAACCGCAGTGGTAAAGATCCCCTTAGCAGCTGTTTCAAATCAAAGCAACAAAGCAGCACCTAATTCACATGGGGAAAGGACGACTGGGGAATTGGGGAGTCAGTCTTCTACCAAGCGGATCCTGGAGCAGAAAAGAATTTGGTCTTCTGCATCTAGCGTCCTTCTACCAGCATCTATACCCTCAGGAAGGACAGCAAAACTGAACAAAAATAATCTAAAACATAGAGCAATAGACATGGATAATTTAATAACCACCTGGAGGATGAGAGATTTAAGCTCTTGGACCAGCAGTGAAAGCAAGCTGCAAAGTCAAAGCTCTTCTCCTTGGCAAATGCCCAACAAGCAGCTATTTCTGATTTGCACACGCAAAGCGTGTTTAAATCTTCCATGCAAATTCCTATGCAAAAGAGGGGCTGCACAGCAAAAAATTACCCCTCGCCACTTTCCCACTCCGTCCCTGCTGTAGAGCACGGAGCGTGCTTGAGAGATCTTGTCCAGCCCCACTGGGAGGCTTTGTGGAGAGCCCTTTTCTAGCACATGGTCCTAAGTGGTATCAAAAATAGTAATTCAGCCATCTCTAAGCAAACAAAAACAGAGTCTGCAAGAGACAAGAGGCTGCCAAATCTGAAGTGATGCATGTAACGTTTTTCTTTCAGGAAGAAGGGATGTTTTCTCTTTCATCTGTTTTCTGTTTGTTCATTTGGTTTCATTCATTTACAAGAGTCTGCTTTTAACCAAAGGGGGAAAAGTTGATGTTTATTTACATCCTCTCTGCATAATAAGGCCTTGGCCCTTACACACATATGTGTAGTCCTGCTTAAGTCAATGGGATTACTTGCCTAAGGAAAGTTAAATAAGTACCAAAGTCTTTGAAGGAGCAGGGCATAAAATAGCTACCTATTGACATAAAATAGCTACCTATTGCTGTAATGCAAATCATCAGCTTCGGCAATTGTCCCCCTTTTTCCTCATTTAACCCATAAAGTTTTGCTCTGTTTTGTTGTTAAATCAACACAAAGTTATCCCCGGAGTTAAGAAGGCAGCACCCGGTCTGATTTCCACGCTGCTCGACATGCAGCCCTTTGTTATAATCATCATAACAATATTAAATAAAAGATAAGGACCGCTGTCAAAAAGCTAATCATCAAAAGCTGGAAATCACATAGTGAATGTGTCAGTCGTCTGAACTGGACAGGGTCATGAAAATGAAAGGGAAGGAATGCGCAGTCCGCAGACGATGCTTACATGCTAATAAAAACCAGCCAGGCAAAAACATATATGCACAAGACTGAGCAATTTGTCACCCTGGGCTATCATGGCTGTTCCCCTGCCTATTGTAACAATGCCAGCATTCAAAATAGTCAGAAAGGAGCTTACAGGAGCTGAATGCCAGCACATGTGTTTTTCCAGCTGGAGCCGAGTCCTGGACCAGCTTCTAAATTCTAGTTTAAGTTTCTTACTCTCTCTCTCAAACAGGAAAAACACATAATGCAAAGACTGAAAGCCCTAAAATAAAAACGTTGAAGAGAAACTAATGCTGGAAAGAGTCCTAAAAACATAGCTGCGAATTTGGAAGTGTTAACCATCCCCCTGCCGCACACATACCTTCCTCTCCCAGAGCCTCGCCGAGGCTCGCCCTCCTGTGATACGGGAACTGGGGGACCACAGACCCCCCTAGCACCCTCCCTGCCTTGCACCCACAGTCCAGCTCCTACCGGGGCTCTCGGGATGGAGAAGGCTTTTTAAGCCTGGCTAAGCCTGATGTTGAACACTCCACCTCCGAAAACTTTCAAACACCTCCATCCTCTCACTGTTTTGGTCTTGCAGTATTAATAGAGCTTCCCTCTCAGCCCTCAGGAGCAGTTCAATGCTGTGTAAGTGCTTATTAAAAAAAAAATAAAATTAAATTTTAAAAAAAAAGATAGTTTGAAACCCTCTCCAAAGTTTACAGTAATCTACTCCAGGCATAATCATTTCAAACTCTGCAGCACTTCACATTTGGTTAAAACCACTTCAGTTTAGAAGTGATTAGAGGTTGAAGATTTGCAGTTTAAAATTTAAATTAAACTGTTTAAAATTATTGGAACACTTCACACATTTAAAGCAAATAATTTTTTTACTTATTTATTTATCTTTCCTTCCCAGTAGTTCTGGATTTTCAGAAGTGAACTGCAGAGCAGAGGCAGCTATTAATGAATCAGGAAGGACCAGAAGTCAGATTTAGGTTTTCAAATCCCAGTAACTTATAAAAGAGAAAGTTGTGAAAAGGACTGTATTTCCACAATGGCAAGGACAGCAAAAATTTCTGTAGATGCATAGAGAAGGAAGCATGGGAATGGATAATAATAATGTGTGGTTTAAGGCTTGTGCTAAAGTATTACTTCAGATCATTTGCAGCCAAATTTCTTTATTTATAGGCAAGCCTGTATCAGAGACAAATGAGCACACTATACTATTTATATAATTTCATTTTAACTTTCTAAGATTTCGTATTTCAGTTAGACAAATTAACAGAAGGACAATAACAATAAATCCTCCTCTCCAAATGAATTTATCATTTTCTTCCCCTCCCAAAGACAGACATCCTCAAACTTCACACTCCTACAGATTCACATGGCATAACATATTAACTGTATTTGACTTGTAAACTAAACTCTCTATTTCATAGATGTTAATCCTGAGTTCCTCACAAGAAGCATGAATGTTTGTGCCTAATCGCAGCTCCCAATTCAGCACAGGAATGGCACAGTGCGCACACGTAGGTAAACCAGAGCTGGACCGAGCCGTTACACAGACCAAAGCCTTTTGCTTTCAGCTAGAGAGGTCTGACAATGCAAGCCGAAAAAATAAAATATTTCCTAGTTCACATCACTGCTAAAACCAGGCAATCCCCACTCTCGGAAGGGCTGGGAGGGAGGAGAGCAGAGCAGCTTCTCAGACGGTTCAAAAACAAATCCCCGTTCCCAGTTTTCCACCCCGCGGGGCCGAGCAGGGCGTGGGGCCGAGCAGGGCCGGGCAGGGCACGGGCCTGGGCGGGCATG
>NW_010202970.1:14235-18277 GCF_000695765.1 Mesitornis unicolor | reverse complement strand
GAGAAATCAAATGCAGAAGCTCCACTTCCTCAGCTACCGTTCAGCTCCTTAACAGCCTTTGCCTTCTAAAGTCCCAAGACTAAACCCAGCCTATGCCTCTGCTCATTTCTTCTCACCAACTACTTTGGAACAACATTTCCAAACAGTTGCTTGGGTTTTTTTCTCCTTCCTATTGGTTTCCCCTTTCTTCTTAGATTAGAGTTGTTTGGGCTTGTTCTACTTGCAGAGATTCCACTCAAGGCAATGAAGTTGTCTGTGTAACACTTCTCACTCAAAACACTTCTACTCTCAAAGGCATTTCTGCCATTACCTTCAATTTGCCTGAAGACTACTACACAAGCTATATAGTCTTGCATTTTTAGTCCCTTCAAGTGAATTTTATCGATTTTTGTTCCTCTCACTGCTACAGATCACTCTGAATAGCAGTAACGATATGCACAGTCATACAATACAGAAACTATTAATTACGTCTGTAAGTTTGACGTACATTTGTTAGCAAGTTCATTAGAACGACATTCTTACAGTCATCTCGTGGTAGTATGCTTATGAATACATTTTCTAACTCTGGCAACACCATTATTCAGCTTTTTTTATTTATTTTTTAATACTCTTTGTTTGCTGAAATGTTACCTGAAGCTGTTCAGAACCCGGAAAATGTGAGAAATGGAAAATGCCCGCCACTGATCACAAGTAGCAACACACAAACTAGTTGACTATTATTGGTGAATTACTGCGGGATGTAGTGCTCGTTATTTTCATTCACATCTTGTGAATGCACAAAAGATCCTTTGTAAACCAGAGACTAGTGAGCAGCAAAAGATAAACAGAATACGTAGGCATGACTTACTAGTTCTTAAACTGTATGTCCTTCATTTTATGTTTATTCTCGGTGTTTAAATTCACTTCATTTCTAAGCCAGAAGCCAAAGTGAAATTTCTTGTATTTATTTGCTCAGCGTGATGGAATAAGCAGCTTGTCAGGGTGTTGCTTCATGACAAACAATGTTAACTCACATTACAAACAATGGCTTCGACTTTATTCGAGGTGCATTTTGAAGCACTAACAGCATAAAGCTGAGACCACTTTTCTCCACCTGAGAAGCTGGTAATTGTGGTGCTTTGTGGACAGCGTGGTCCAGGAAGAAGGGGCCAAACTTCAAGGTCCACAGGCAGAATGGTTCATTTTATCAGGGTGGGAAAGGAAATCAGAAAAAAAAAACAGAGACAAGAAGCAGAGGAGCTCTGAGCCAACAGCAGCACAACGAAAAACCTTCTTCAGTTTGTCAAAAACAGTTTCTACAGCTTTTAGGATCAAAACAGGATTTTGTTATTACTGTAAAGGTATCTAAGCCTCTATTTAGCCTCTTCCTTTTGCATAAATGTAAGACACTGAGGGAGCTGGGAATGAACAAGCAATCAAATTTCAGTCTCCCGTATTGGACCACACCATCCAAACCGCCAGCCCCGCAGTGAGGGTTGCGATACCCAGAGGGTGCAGAAAAAAGCCAACCCCTTAGCATACCACGCCAGCTCTGCAAACACCGACAGCGTCTCGCTGAAGCAGACAACGTTCTTATGTACAGACATCAGAAGTGAAAGTCAGAAGATTCTTGTAAAAAGGTCTCCAGATGTGTTAGTGTGAACCAGCAACATTGCTATCCCGAGAGCAATTTTGTATCCCTAGATAAAAAGTAACACATAAATCCAGTCAAAGCTCATCGCTAGCTGAGAGAATTGACTAGGGCAGTTGGTTCCACTACAGCTCATCCAATGCATCCGACTTCTTCTACATGAGATGAAAGGAACACAAATAGAAGCCTACGTCCAGAGCAAGGAATTATTTTCCTTTTTCAGAGAAAGGCACATTTTAATGTACTCATCACTCTAAAATACCGTTTCTTACACCTTTGGAAACTAACACCTACCCAAGACACTACCAAGAGTTCTCTTACTCATCCACACAAACACATTCCAGGGCTGCACAACTGAAGCCCCATTTTATGTAAAGAGCACCACGAGACACAAATGCACTCCCTCTTCAACTCAGCTACAAGATCTTTTTCTGAGATAAATTCAATTGCATGAAGTTCAATAATAGGCACAGCAGAAAGAAATCAAATAGAAGAAAATCTGATTTAGCTGAAATAAAGGGTCCTCCCTGAAAATTCCATGCTGCCTGTAGCTCCAATGCACTTTTAAAAAACGTGTTTAGACCATTAAAAAAAATAAATTACGCATTCAAGTTATAGCAAAGGTTTAAAACCGGATGCTTACAGGAGAAGTAAGGCCAGAATGCACACTCGCTTAACAGCTAGTAAAGATTTGGACACAATTTAAGCCCCAAATAAAAGAACATACTAAAACCCTTGTGGTTCCGAGACCTGCAAGATCTGAAGAACCTAATGAATAGCATAAATCTTGCCACTCGATAAAGTAGTGCTTCTTATGCTTTTACAGGAAGAGGAAAAATAGCAAAAAATTGTATCACCAAATCTCAGAATCTATGAAAAAGAGGAGGAATACAGCAGTAGAAAGAGACTCTAGCAGCTGTATTATTAAATTTTCCTCATTAGGACAGCTTCACCAAGAGATAACTGCAAATTTGTGTTCATTAAGTTATAGGCTAAAATACAGACTAGCAGATTTTATTGGCCTCCTGAACCCACAGATCACGGGTGTTCAGGCAAATCTTTGCCTTCTTGAACAGGCTTAGAGGGAAAGCAGTCTCTATACAGCATTATTCACTGCACTATGACCAAAAGTGCTATGGTTTCACAATTGAACTGGGGCTTGAGGATACACTCATGCTAACAGGAGTCTGGGAAACAGACAGCTGGGAAAGACAAATGCACTTTAACAGCAGAAAGACTTCAGTTCCTTCTGAATTATGCAGAAGGACACAGCAACGTACACTCAGTGGCATGACACAAATCTATTGTAGCAGGAGGCAAAATGCTACAGAAAGTAATCAGCTAAGAGACAAGTACATACCACCCCTCACCATCTTTCTTGCCATGGCTGGCATATGTAGAATACATAATGATAATCAGCAATTATCATGAACTCTGTATACTCTATACCATTACCAGCATGGACCATAGGCCGAACATTCTGTCCTACCTTTGACACTTCTGCTGTCAACCACCTTGAGCTGTATCACTTGACAGGTTAACAGTGCTAATGGATATGATGCTATCAACAAATTATGGTGTCTGTTCAACTGACAGGGCAACCTTTTCCTATTTGAAACACCCGTGGGCCCCATTCACATTGCTGGCAGCACAGACCACGCTGCTCCGTGCTGTTACAATACAAACAGTGGCACAGTAGCTTATACAAAACTCAGAATTGCTGGGTATGGAGGCAGCAAAGAAACTTGCCACTGCCCACTGCAGTGGCATATAGTCAAAAAAATACCCTATATTATCATTGTATTACTCTCACATTTGAAATTTGGTTCCACTTTTACTGTCTATTCTTTCCATTCCCCTTTCCTCTCCCTTAACATTTCACCATCTTCTAATGTATATAGAACACTAAAGTTTGTATTTCAAAAGCATGTATGCTTCTGGCCTCTGAAAAATCACCACGAAATCACCTTTACTTCCCACAGCGTAGACGCAGAGCATCTAAAGTACATTTGCTTGGTATATTAATAGAATTCAGAAAATTGCTCTACAAAATTCCTAAAAGAGAATCAGCCAAAGTTAGACTTGGCATCTGAACAAGTCTCAGCTATTTTTTGGAATACTTTGACAACACTCATGTTATTGTCTCCCAGTTCATTTTTCTGCTCATGTATTCCCCAAAGAAGGAAAGAATGGTATTCCTGTTCTCTGAATAAGGACACATCTTGCTTGTTGGAGTGATTTAATTATTTCTTTTCCCTTCTCCTCCTTGAATTGTTGGATCTTTGGATCATGAGGCTTCAGATCCTTCTCTCTTGCTCTTCCACATGAGGGCACAGAAGTCATCCTGCTGCCTCAAAGTAAAAGAAATGAGAACAAAACTTTACCAGCAGAGGAGACACTCGCTTTCAATTT
>NW_010202970.1:230-14204 GCF_000695765.1 Mesitornis unicolor | reverse complement strand
CAGCAGGATACAGCAGAGAGCCTTCAGAGATCACAGGAAGCCTGACAGTTTCCTAGATCTAATTTAGTCACACAGAAAACCGGAGCCATTCAATGCTGGCATGAGCAGTGTTGCAATGCACACCCCCAGCTCCACGAGGCTCTACTTTGTCTCACCTGTGTGCACTTAGAGACAAAACAAAGGTGAGGTATGAACACGGCTGCTCTCCTATAAAGCCGCTTCTGAAGGAACTCTGTAGTTCCTTCAGAGAACATTTTCGTTTTCTTCCATTTGATCTTCTCTGCAACATATTTTTCATATTACTACTCAGATTTTACTTCCATCTGGTTTCAGCTTTTGATCAGAAACTTGGAAGTTCAACTTTAACTGCTCAATGCAGAGACCTGAGCTGCTTCCAGCCATTTTCCTGCTTGGAGGATCTTAATTCAGTCGTATGGTTCTTTTCACTGTACCTCTGCCCACACTGCAGCATGCATCCTTAGTAAATAGCTGGCAGCTCTTGCAAAGAGCAAAAAGCCCTAATCTCTGCAAACATAGGAGGGTTTTGTTTTCCTGAAAGAAACAAAACCCACAAAACAGATGCTACTGCTTTAAAAACACTTGTTATACAAACTGTCATTATAGGGAAGCTGCAAACTGTCAGGTTTATCAGACAGGATACAACACACAAATGTCAGTCAACAGTTTAATCAATAGTACAGGACCAAGAGTACCTCAGCTATCCAAACTGAGTCCAGAATTCACTACAGGGTCACCAAAAAACAATGCCCAATTACTGTGCAGAAAAAAAAGAATTCAAAGTGTTCATTAATAAATAATAATATCCTAATATAATAAAATGTTACAATAATAATATAATAAAATGTTCATTAATAAGTTTGGATGGGCTATCCATGTCCTTGCCTATGCAGGACCAAGAGAAGCTGGCAGTCATCAGTTATGTAGTCAGGTCAGGAAAGGCTGGTGGATGGTCCCATTTTCACCGCTAAAACAATCTTTACCTTAAAAGCATTAAAGCAAATATCTCGTCATAACAAAGAGTAACCTACGTCTACTCGATTGTTTGCCACAGGGCACGCCTGTGAACTCCACAGCAGGCAAGCACAGAAACACCCAACATAAACGTGGGTGTAAAGACAAATTGGTGATCTGAGAAGAGTGAGTCTCTCCTAACATCTCAACTCCAGCAGAACTGCCAGAAGTGCTGGATCCCCAAGGATCTGCGAAAGTCATGAAAGAAAACCGGTTTAAGCCAACACCAGAAGTAAGAGAAGCCTGGGATTTCAAACAACTTTTGAATACCACCAGAGACAATAATTTTCAAAGGCATTTTGAATCACCACCTTTTGGACTTGCAAAGGCTCTGCTAAAGGGTGGTAACTGCTGGCTCTGCACTGGGCACAGCCCTGTGTCCATCGTTTACCTTGTTATATTGCGTGGGGGGGGACATGAAGTCAGAGAAGTCACTGGGCGATTTACGCTGATCAGGGTAAAAATCACACCCCTAAGCCAAAACGCCCTCTACTCAATTGTAGCCCTCACCCTCTGAATCTGTGTGTGTTGTACCCTTATAGGTAAGTGTGAAATGACGTTGGAACTTGATCTCAATGTCTAGTGTATATTTTGGCATTAGCGTGCTAGCACCCGATCCCGCGCAAGATGGTAATAAACCTGATACCTCCTCTCCGTGAGCAGCACTGGCTCATTGCATGCCGCGTTCTGAACTCCGTTTGCGAGACAACACTTTCACAAGCATCCATGAAATGTTACCTACCTAGCCTAGAAATGCAGAAGAAACCTGTAAAACAAGCATTCAGCTGCTAACTGCAAGAATCGAGGAAATGGACTCAAACTTCCTGTATTTCTGAGCAATCGAAATGAGACCACTAAATAAAGACAGAAAGCAGTATTCTGATCACAGTGCTATAAAGAAGCAAGCTTCCAAACTCATCCTGCTTTTATCACTCGTATATTTTTTGTCTATGTTCTGAGCCTGATTATTACCTCATCTGGGCTGCACTTCAATATTATTCTTTGCAGGATTTGTTTGCAGAGCTCACAGTGTAAAGATCTGAGACATATGCAGGACATATGCAGGAGATATCCTGGAATCATTTCGTGTTCACAACTCAAAGAGGGGAAGGAGAGCTGAAAGTTGGTCTGGACTGTCCCTCAGTGGTCCCCACCTTCCTTGGGGAGCTGAACCCAGAACAGGATGTGTGAGTGCTGATTGTCATGGTTGCCTCACAAATTGCCATCTGTCCATAACAAGCAGCATGTTTGCCTCCTTCCCTACAGCATTTTCTGCTCAGCTTGCAGTTTGCAGCATCTCCCAAATTCTTTGCTACAAACCTTACCGGGTCACTCACTTCCAATGCTCCTCGTGTGCTGATCCTACATAAACACATGATCTTTTATGTTGTTATTAAGCTACAGCTACCCTTTTAGAGGTTTTCTCTGATCTGTTAGTCATTTATCTCTAGTTCTGTCCAGTTCTTCTCTGTTCTGGCAGCTTTTTGCAGCTTGTTGTCATTCATAAACTGTTTATAGTTTCCATTACATTATCCAGGTGATGTGTTGGCCAATATTTTCTTTAACAAGATTCACTGCCATTTACCCCAATAACTTCACATGATACATCCTTATATGCACTAAGAAGCATAAGTAACTGGCACAGGTTATTTTAGTGAAAACATTTAACAAAAAAGAGTGACTTTCCAGTAACTTGTCACGGATCTTTGCTCACATTTGTCTTATTTTCTTCATCTGTGCAGCTTAGAGAAACAGTACCATACATAAAATCCAAAAAGTTGGGGTTTTTTTCAGTAACAGGTTAAAATTTTGAAGCCAGATCTGCCCATGCACAGTTTGTTTAATTACCTCTTGTCCAAATCAAGTCTCATGTTGTCACATCATGCTGTCAGTAGGCTTTTTTTCCTGCATATTTTCCCATGTTCAAACAACAGAGCACTATTATGTAATTTACTTGGAAAGCTGACAGTCCCAGACATCCTAAAGCTCCTGCTCTACATCGTCAATCCTCCTCCATGTTTGACCTCAGCAACAGAGGTACTCCTATGTTTTTGTTAAGAGCTCAGGAAAGTATTGGTTTTGTCTCTATCTTCTGAAGTCCTTTCTGACTGCATCATCTCCCAGCTGCGTGTGCAACCCAGCCATTTTGGTCAGGTTAAGACTTATCCATTGTTCTGCTGCTCTTCCTCACTCCTCTTTCTCTTTCTGTATCCTAAGCCTTCTCTGATGGCATTTTCAGCTGTTTTTCTATGAGAGCTCAAGTTCCTGACTTCAGACAGGCCACACATGCAGCAGCACTGAAAGTACAAAAGAAACTGTGGTATTAAGTGCCTTTAAGCACAATTAATAAAAGGATTGTCTTGGAAAGAATCTAATTTAAGCTAAAGAACAAAATCATTAGCCCAACTCAGCACCCCAAAACTTCACAAGGTTTTGCACTAATCTCATTAAGAGTTTCCAGGCATGACCCAATAGCACAGTAACGAGCAAAACCAACATCTGCCACAGGACGGTCTCCCTCTTCAGGGATGGAGGTACTTTCATTTCACTCTGTGCCTAGCTTGCTACTGGAGTCAGATCAAAAGAGCACACCTGGCATGTGAATGGAATGCAAAGGGTTCTGAGCTGGTTCACGGATCCTGTGAGGGCTTGTCCTACAGCCCTCAGCCAGCTATTAGCAAAGCATTATACTCTGCACACAGTTTTTTCCTTGCTACAAGAAACGTCATGCACACATGTCAAACTGTCAAATAACACGTCCTACACCTCAAGCTACCGCGAACAGGAAAAACTCCCACTGTGACTCGATATTCATGAGGAAACAAGTACAGAAAGCCAAAAGCGATGGGTCAGCAACACACCTTTTTTTTTTTTTAATAGAAGCTTTTCCCAACTTCAAATTATTTAACTTAAGGGCAAAATGGCAGCCAATTAACTAAATGCTGCCGACTTCCCGCTGCCGCATGTGGGGCGGCAACCCACCTGAAAACAGACAACGGCTGCAGCCACCCTCTGCATCGCACCACACCTGAGGAGCCGAGTGGAGCAAACCCCTGGAGCCGCCCGAGGGCCAGGCTGGACGGGTGGCGGTGCTGTGGAACTGCTGCAGTGCTCCTGCTCTGGGGCTTCTCCACCACACCACCGGGTGAAGAGCCTTCTGCTGGGAGCCCCCGCAAAATGTGAAAGGAGAGGAGCAGCGTGTGGTGCTTGTGACAGCAGAGACTGTCATCTGGCAGAGGAGAGGGAGGAGGAAGTAGTTCCAGCTCTGTCAAACAAATGACATTACCTAGGGAGAAGTGTAAGGAAAAAAGAGGGTGCGGGACTTGAAGAGACCCAAAGACTGCTACAGAGGATGCCAACACAGTGATGGCAGAAGCAGAACAAGCCAGGTATTCAAATGTGAAAGAGGACAGGGCAGGGAAGGATGAAGACAAGAGATTGTTTGAGAGGCAGCAGAGAAAGACGATTTTTCACTAGATTGGCCAGTAGTTCCCCTATGACTGGATGAGTGCCGTTAGCAAGCAGATGTTGCACAGTAGATTAGAGGAGTCCATGGCCTTTGTAGGAGATCTGACTCACCAGAAGGCCTGTGAATTGCCCAGAAACGCAACTGCAGCCTGTAGCTTCATTTCACTGACAACTGTGAGTGAAGATGCTGTGAACTGGAGTTTAGTTGTGTCTGCTGTCAGGGCATAAGGAGAACTGTTCAAAACTCAGCCAGTCAAATACACCCTGCTTTGGAGACAGCTGCCAACTCTCAAACGAGGTTTTTTTTATACATGCATTACAATCATCTGCTGGAAATGAATTTCCAGTCGTGCTGTGCAGCAACATCTGGAGCCAGCTGTCAGCTAACCATGGATTCTGCGAACGAGCAGAGACAAAATGCCCCAGGAGCCACCCTGCCCTGGGGCTAAGCTCCAGGACTACAGCCTCAAAACGGAGCCCTCATGCTAACACTAGGGAGGCCTTGATCTCAGAGAGATGTAAATTCACTTTCCATAGCTGCTAAGTAAATAAAACTGTAGACATAAGGGGAACTGATACAGCATCAACACCTCTGCGTGCTCCTGGCAGGTTAGAAGCCACTGCCCACAGTACCACCCAACGGTACAGTGTATCCATACCTAGATACGTATGGGGATCACACAATTTTTATTAAAGTACAATTCATGGAATTTCATTACAGCATGGGGGTTTTTGTTTGTTTTGGTGAACAAGGAAAACATCGGGTTACAGAAAAAACCTGGAAAATTTGATCTGCATAAACACCAAATATTAAAAAAGGATTTTAACAGGGCCATGTGTATAAATCATGATCTGACTCATTAGTTCAGAACACTTAGGCCTGGGCTTGTTGTCTCTCAATTAGATGGACAGTAATTAAGCTCAAAGACCTTGGTTTTGTTGCATATTTCTGAAGAACAGTGATCACTTGGCCCATGATACAAACAAAAGCTCAAATCCTTACTCAGAATTCTGTGTGTGCTTTCCACATTGGGAATCAGATCAGTTTTGTAATTTATTTGGTTTTAACCAAACCTCTGCAATTCTGAAGTGTGTTATTAAGTACTGGGGTCTACTGGCAGGCCTGTCCTTCCTTTCTAGTGTTTGGGATTTATTATGGGTACTTTCTAGAAAGGCTGTCAAACGGTGTTTGCTCCATTTCCACAAAAGCAATCTTTTTAGAGCATCAGCACTAGACTTGGGGAGGGGCAGAGATGGAGCAAGAGCAGAGGGAGCAGACTCCAGAGAGCAGCTCAACTCTTTGGACATGAGCTCTACTTGAGACCAGACTTTCTTTTAAACTCACAAAATATCCCACATTTCTGTTGCTGATTCATGTACAAAGCACTAAATGTTACAGCGGCCTAATGCCCATGTTCAGTTCTTCCACTGCTGCTTTGGAGTGAGCATCCCACTAAGCTGACCTTTACCTCCTCTGGAAGAAACAGCTCAAGTGCCCTCTAGTGTGGTTTCAGAATATCTAATCCATGCTCTTCCCACTTCTGTGGGACTCAACGAGAGGGTTTGTATTTGGTTTGAAATGCTTTTATAGGTCCACAGAACTTTACGACATAAGCCGCTATGAAAAACACTTTGACTGAAAAATTGTGATTTATTTTGTAAAACCGCTGAATGATCGACATGTCTAGTTTCACAGGAATTTTACCTGTCTTATCCTCAAAATGCAGAATATAAAAAATTCCTAAACATGTCTGAATTTTTTATGACCATTAGATCTGTTTATGAAGCGATGTTGTTGTTAGGTTCTTGATACAGATGGGTTTAGAGCATCACCGTTCTGGAAAAAAGAAATATATGGTCCTTCTACTTTTTCAGTTTCTTGTATTTACAAACTTCTAATACATATTTATCAAAACAAATCTGTTTTTCTTTCTGCTACATTTTAAGTGGCTTTCTGGCCACAATGAACATTGAAATGCTCAAGTGATTCTTACTCTTCTGCTTTAATTCCTTTCCTAGCTGATTCAACATTAAGAGATTTGGCCCTTTGAAATCTATTCACAGTCTGAATAATGAACGTGCTTAGATCATCTCAGAGCATGTGTTTCTGGAAGCTTTTCTGGCTGTAGTGCAGAGTCTTTGAAATAAGCTTCCTGTTTAGGCTAATACACTTTTTAGCTTCAGTAGCGTGCGCACCATGAAAGCCAGTAGACTCAGGCAGCAAATGGGCTTGTTTTTGCCAAAACAAAACAAAATAGAAATAGATACAGGCTGTAGACTAATACCATTGTTTCAGACGTCTTGCAAAGTAGTGAAATTCTCAGAACTGACTTGAAAGAAATGCCAGATACACAAATACATGTTCTGATCATACCAATGGTCCCTCTACTTTCATCTGTAGCTGCCAGTAAATGCTTAAGGAAACAGCTTGAGGATATAAGTATAAGAATAGGATGAGTACTTTCCTAGTATTAGGCTTCTGGAATTTAGTGATGTTTATTTCAAGAGGAACAGCAAAACAAAACTTAGAGTGAGAATAGCGGAAATAAAGGACAGCCCAAACTGTCCAGTAGTGCAGTGATTTCATTTGGCTCATCTTTACACAAACAAATTTAAACACTAGAACTGGGTTTCTCAAATTCTCTACAGTTCACAGATGGTAATGAAACTCCAATACCTTATCCCCCATTTTTGCTAACCACCTCACCCTATTCCATTCTTAACACCCTTTTCTGTGACTTCTAAGACCTGGGGAAATGCAAAATACTGGCAATTTTCCAGTCAGCAGGAGCAGTTGTGGCTAAATCAGCAGCTCTCTCCGACAGAAGTTTTCTCCTGCTGTACACACACAGTATGGCAGCATGACTGCGTCAACTGATTTCCTTGAAATTCTCTGTTTCGTGTCTTTTTATCTTTAGCCTTACAGATCTCCTTTCCTCTGAACTGCATATGCTCCATTTTCATGTTGTACGCGTGTCTGTGTGCCAGTAGCCTTTGCAGTAATATTTTCCCCTCGCGTCACTGTGCAGCTCTGTATACAAACATTTTGCCCACCCTGTAGTCTCTGGAAGGACATGTTGTGCATCTCTACCATACTGGCAGTTCTGACAGATGCAACAAGTTTGTATAAATAGGTCAATTTTTAAGAGTTCCTCCTCTTCGCAGTTCATCTGCTTCCTAGCAAGTTTCCATGGAAGATGCATCCAAAACTCAGCACCATTTCATTTTACTTTATTTGAGAAGCAAGCATTTACACAACAGAATGAAGCTCCTATGAGACACTTCCCTTCTACTTTGGCCTTGCAAAGGAGTAACTCAGGGTAAAATTCAGAAAACCTATTTAGACTCCTCAGTCAGTGGCTGAGATTCTGTTCCTCAGCAACAGCTCATCCTGCAGGGATACTTACACTTAACTGGCACTTAGACCCAGCACCACAAAGTTACCACGACCTTCACACTGCACGTAAAGAAGCTGCCCAGTCAGAGGAGTGGCGTCTTCTCTCTGCCTGTGTCCCCAGAAGACCCACCAAGTAGGCATACGCTGGAGACACCTTGTATGTGTAAGAACTGTTGAAGTCAACGTGCAGCCCAGCAGAGAAATTTACCCTGTGAGGGAGGAGGAAGAGCAAGGCACTCCTGTTGCCAGTTTTTCACATTGAGCCATGCTACCGTAAGCGGAGCCATTACCATTATGTAGCCTGTAGAACAGATTAAATAGCAGAGCAGTCTTCCAAAAAAATTAATGAAATAATTTACCATAAACTTGTTGAAGATTTCTTGCACCAGAACCCAAAACTTCTCTTAGATAACTGAAGTCTGTGTGCAAAGGTGCTGATGCAACGCAGGCAGAGTTTTTCTGTGCTGAGATAAAAATCACAGCTCGTAGTAACGGTATAGCAGGCAGCTTGGTGGTCCCCCAGATATAACACTAACCAAATGCTACTAATGGTGTAGCTTTTTAACTCCAAAATATTGCTTCTCTGTTTGATTTAAAAACTATCATCCTTGATTGAAAGCCATAAAGTGAAATAGGGGAAAAAAAAGGGGGGGGTTACTAGACGTTCTCAGTTCCCTCCTTTTCTTCTGTTTAACCAACAAATAGAACAAATTTACATTCTTTAAGACAATAAACAATACACGTTCAGATATCAATCTGTCTTGGGTTTTAGTGCACCTGCCACAGTTCATACATTATCTTCTGCTGCTGTCATTAGATAGTGAACTTGAAAAAATGCCTCAGCCTCCACCAATTCCTGGCTCAAAGTAGTTCTGTGCAAGCAGACACCTCTCTTTAAGGACTTCAATGTCTGCTGGGCTACCCCGTCCACCACTGTAATGAGATGCAAGCCCTGCAAGTGCTACTCAATCCCTGCTGCTTATGGTTTTCATCTTCCTTGGCTGGAATTACGATGCCAGCTAGAAGTAGATCTGAACTGAAGCCAGAATCTGTTGGTGGGCAGATGCCAGGCAATACATCGCTCCACCGTTCCCCAGGAGCTGACCCAACTTACACAACTCACTGGTGGAACTGTTATTTCTCATCGTGTTACAAATCACAACTGTCCTTTATGTCAGTGAAGTGAAATGCAGAAAATATGTGGCACGTTTCACCACGCAGTTCTCTGATTTCACATTCCAGTCTTGACGCATTTTTTAAGGACCACAGAAATGTGTCGTTAAAACCTGTCTAGTAAACTTCCTTGATCCTGAGGCATACGCTTTGAATTTAAGTAACTTTCTTTTTTCCGTTGCCCTTTGGAACAGTTTCCTTTTCCTACTTGGCTCAAACAATTTTCAGATCAAGACAGCAGCCGCAGCACACTCCATCCTGTGATGCAGACTGCGAGTCAAGGCCTTTGGGACCTCCGTGCTGACTGGATGAAATTACGTATGCCCCCCAGCAACCGCCCCAGGGGTATTCCTGGAAAGGCTGTCAATGCTTGCAGTGCTGTACTGTACTCTGAACCTCTGCTGATGAGACACAGTACAAGAACCTTGGTAATTTCCAGGCAAAGAGCAATACTGCTCACCCTCCCCTAGATCATGGTATACAGCACAGAGACGAGCAGAGGGTTTTGTAGGCTTTCTCTAATAAACAGTCCCAGACCACTGTGAAATAAGTCACTCTTAGACCCTTTTTATGTATTAGATTTTAATTCCCTAAAGAGAAGAAGTGATTACATGAGAGTACACCACAAGGCTGAGCTACGACAAGTACTCAAGATCACTCCTGTAGCCCAGTCTCTGCAGAAAACCTCCACTTCGATGCTGGGCCTCACTGCCTCATAGACTCATGGAAGCATCCTGAGCCCAGAATAAATGAACGTACAAAAGCCAGCAGCTCTGGAAAAACGGCCTTTTCATGTGTCACTGGGCATTAAGGGCAGGGCAGTACCTCAAGGCATTCACTCTGGAGGAATGAGGGTTATAATGTCAGTCCTTCACACTGAGAAGTCTGTAAACACAGGAGAAATGTACACGTGCAAGCACGCATCCACTTACTTGTATGTGCAGTCCAAGAAGAGTGAAAGACAGTGTTGAATCCCGTGCCTTCCTTCCCTACTATCTGCTTTTTTGTTTGTACTTGTGTCACATTCTCCACCATGGTCAGTATAACATATCTGAAGACTAAAATTAATTTTTACGGCTCGATGCTTGGTCAATGTTCTCTGGATATTTCCTGACTTTGACTCTTTGAGAATGCATTTTATGATATTACAGTTTTTGAGTACTAAGATCTTACTTTATCATGAGATGTAGAGGTAAGGATCTATATCTCTATGCTTTTTAGAGCAGTGCATACAGCAAAGGTACTAGTTTCTACCTTGTGGTATTTTTAGTTTCACAGTGAAAAGCAGCACGCTGATTTTCGAGGGATAGGGTGCAGGTTCAACTGGGCATTCTCTCATTAGTGGTGGAAGGAATGCTAAGGCACAATTATTTTTTAACATGCCATATATAAGTGAATATACCACAAAATAAAACAAAACATGCATTTGGATCCTCTCCTTTCAGGTCAAGGAGAAGTGTTTGGTACTTCTACCAGCATGATCTCCATTGCAAAGCAGCAGAGTGAAGATGAAGAGGGGTCCTCTTGCAACAATTACCATGAAGAAATCTGCCTCAGCTCTAGAATAGTTTCAGATGTGATGTAAAAGAGCACTAAGACCCAAAAGAGAACATGGAGAGGGATCCTGAGGATCACATACGAAAGATGGAGTAAAAGAGCAGTGCCAGAATATGTTGTACTTCAGGGAGAGCATCTCACCTCTTTACACCAAGGCCCGTTAAAGACTCATTCTACAGATGCCCTTTTCAAAACTTTTTTTACTCTGTGTTTAAAGCTTGCACTGTAACATGACATAAGTCCTGGAAACAGTCAGTTTAAAAGGACAGAGAGGCCACGTGAAGAAACAGTACCTCACACTCCACTATTGCTGGGATGTTTTTTAAGCTACACAAGGGTTTTGTGTTTTAAAGCATGGTAGAAAAGAAATGCATATTCAAAAGCATGAAACCAGGCTGTGCACAGGCAAATACCATTCACTTAAGTGGTCTAAACACTCCTGTTCAGTAGCTGGTCACACTGTAATCCAGAGTGAAGACTCTTAGGCCTAGGCCAAGTCAGCTTATCCCAGTACAGCTGTACCAGACTCCCTATGACTCAGCACAGAACCAGCCCCAAACTTCATTTTCCATGCTGACCCAACCAGCTCAGCCCAGATCAGCTCAAAGACATCTTAGCCATATCATACACAGCAGAATTCCTTCTAATTAAACCCTGAGCAACAGTTTTGATAACCTGTTTTTCCTTAGTATTTTTCACAGTTTGACCAATCATGTTATTACCCTCTAGCCCAGGTTTCCTGGGAAA
Organism: Mesitornis unicolor; assembly: GCF_000695765.1. Lineage (NCBI taxonomy): Eukaryota > Metazoa > Chordata > Aves > Mesitornithiformes > Mesitornithidae > Mesitornis > Mesitornis unicolor. The sequence continues at coordinate 2,830 of NW_010202970.1, read as the reverse complement.
CAAAGCAACTCCTTACTCTTCTAATCCTTTCAGGGAAATGGAGCCAAATTAAAAAATTTCATGGGCGTTCATTACATTTTATCACAGATAGCTCATGGACATAGCAACGTCAACTGCCCAGAATGTTCTACTGCTTAATGGGTAGCAGAAACAAATAAACTGGCTTTTTGTAAGGGTCACTTCTTGCCCAGAGACAACATTAAGCAGGGACACAGCTTCCTTTCTGGGCAGCGCTTTGTTTCATCCCAAGTCAAGGACACACTCCACTTCTGAGAACTGGATGTTGCTATGGCAAAAATGTGTGGAGGGGGCCCTTCATAAACATGCAAGCCAACTCCAGCTTCTATTATACATGTTTGTCTCTGATTTTCTGGAGGGGAGCGCATTCTTTAACTGAAAAGATGACAACAGACAGTTCAGCTACGATATGAAACCTTATTTCTGGTCTTCCTTCGGCTAGGAAAAGTTTAGTGGAAATTTTCCTTCAGAACATGTGCAGTCAGGCCTAAGGGTCTGTGCATGCTGTGACTGACACGTGAGCCTGCACACTGCCATCATCAGCCTTCTGCAGACGTGCCCTGCTCGCTGAACTCACACACAGGATGGTCATTTGTATAAATGTTAAGGACCACTCATCTGCCCCTTGCAGGAACTGACCTTAGCAGGAAGAGTTGCTGAATCAAAGTGAAAGTGTGCAACTCACCTAATTCGAAAACTACCTAAGTGGACAGGAATCAGGTCCAAAGGGCAGAAGGAACCTGCGAAGACAGTGTATTAACTGGTAATTGAAGGAATGCCTCTCATTTGTTTAGTGGAGAGCTGGGAGGGGACTCAAAAAAACCAAACTGGGACTGAGAGCTGCTTACTGGGAGAGAACAGAACAGAAAAGGAGGTATTCTTCTATCCACAGTCCCATTTTGGCCACATGCTAGAAATAATAACTGGATCATGCTTGCTGTAGAAATTAAGTACTTCACAGGATTCTGTGATTTCACAGACTTGCAATGCTTTTTCTGAAAAGCAGCTTTCAGAGATAGGCCAGGATTTGAAGCACGCTCCTACAAAGAGAAAACCAGGCCAGCGCAGTTGTCAGGGGATCCAGCCGTAGTCCTCAGCCTCGTATCAGCTTTGCAGACTGATCTGTCATGCAAGTTCCTGATGCAAAGCAAGTAAATGTAGTTTTTTAAAGCGTGGAAGGAAACACAGGAGCAGACTTTGCTCAGACAGTTGGAGACGCACGGTCCCTTCTGACCTCCTTTGTAGTCCAGGGAGCAACTCCTGAGCTGCTCGGGGACAGAGGCAGCGTTGCCAGGCCTAGGATTCCGGCAATCACTCAGTGGAAATGGAAACAGCGATACAGATGCCAACGGTATGATGCAACTTTCATCATCCTTGTCAGAATGGGAGTCCATTATGGTTTCTGGGCTGTTTGCATGGAATTTAAAGTCAGTTAAGAGTTCCACGTAAATCACACATTTAAGCCAGGAAATAAGACTTTTTTTTAAGGGAGCTCTTCTTCATTCCCTGCCCTGTGCCTCTCTCCGAAGGGCTATTTTGGACCTTGACCAGGGAATTTGAGCTTGGCATGCATAGAAAGAGCTGAGAAACAGAAAACCTGAATGATCCTTTGCAGAGCTGAGAAGCAGGCATATGAAAGTTTTGCTTTTCATAAAGCATAAAACTGGGATAACTGTAGGCACATGCTTGTAAAACACTCAGGAAACAGTTGAACACCAGAAAGAAATAACAATATTGTGACCTCCTAATGTCTCAAAAAATCGATGAGTTAGCAGAGAACATTTTGGAAGACAATGAAAAACAGAGGAAGAGTAGGTCAGACCTGGAAGGAGAACTGTAAAATTCAGGCCTGTAGAGATACATTTTAAATGTTTTAATTCTGAAGTCAGTTTAGGGATGATCTTTATGGAATTACGAAATCAGTCTTTCTTCTAGTAACTGAAATTTAACAGCACTTGCTCAAGCAAGGATGGTTTCTTATCTATCTGTCATTACAAATAAAAGTAATACCATATGTTTAGCAGTATCTAAATATCTAGTGCTACAGTTGAACACTTATTTCAAGTTTTCCAGCATGCTCTGCACTGAGAAAACAACCAAAACCAAATGGTGTTTGCCCCAGGACCTGCATAATTGTAAATCTAACTGCAAAGAAATTTTCAGGTTAGAAAGATGTTACAAATAGCCAAAAAATACTTGTTTGATCTAAGATACACTACATAAAAACCAATAGGGAGAGGACATCTTGGTAATAGGAGGCTCTTTAATATATAAAGCAATACAGTCTATGGATTTTGAAGCTGGACATGTTCAAGATGGAAATAAAACATCAGTCTTCATAGCAAATATGACTAACTAGCACAGTTCATGAACAATGTTGTGAATTTTCTATCAACTGAATGTTTACTTCATAATTTGATAATCCTATTGGCAGAAGTGTTATGAGTCCCTTCTGTCCTTAATATTGATTTGTTCTATAACAGCCTATGAAATGGTGTATTTTATTAATCACCTTTGAAGTTTTTCTCAAAGCATCTCTTAACTGATAGAAAACCTCAAAATCACGAACATCGTAATAAATG